>NC_081406.1:412660938-412960938 GCF_030272615.1 Cryptomeria japonica
CGGGCATTGGGATAAGTCAAAACGCATCTCCCCGACAATGTATGTTATCCTGATGAGTCTGACTCCCCTTCTTGCTTGGTATCACTTTATGGGAGAGAGTCTCTCTGATAGAATCCCCTTCTCTATTTAGTGCATCGAGTATCGAGGTAACATAAATTGGGACCTCCCGATAACCCGATGTCACCGCTATGAAGACATGACTCCATCGGTTATCGATAAGAGCTCCACCGATAGCCCCATCGGGTATCGGGATGACATTTTTTCCTCATTGCTGGTAGTGTATGTTATCCCGATGATAATAAAGGGCTTTCATTGATTCGCAGGCTGTGTGGCCACCATTTCCTTTTGCCCCTCGAAACAGCGAATTTGACTAACATGGCATGTTAGTTGCTTTCGCTGATTTGCAAGCTGTGTGGCCACCATTTCCTTTTGCCTCACGAAACAACAAATTCGACTAACATAGCCTATTAGTTACTTTCGCTGATTCGCAGACTATGTGGCCGCCATTTCCTTTTGGACCTTGAAACAACGAATTCGACTAACATAGCGTGTTAGTCGCTTTTTTAATTAAAATTAAAAAAATAAAATTTAAAAAAATAGTTGGTAGTAGAATTTTGGTTAGGTAGATTTCAATTCATTATTCAATTTGCTTTATAGAAAATAATTTTGAAATTTTTAATTAAATTTTACAAATATGATTTAAAAATAATTACATTAAAGTTCTAACATTTAATATTTCTATTATATATTTTAAAAATTTATTATGGACTCAAAATCTAAATTGCCATTTTTATGGAGGGTTTTTTGTCAAACTAGGATTTTTTTTCAATACCCTAAGTACTAATTTTGACTCAAGACAAATTTAAATTCAACAATGAACAAAGGTAAAAATTAAAATTACATAAAATAAAGCAACAAAGACAAATATTAGATATATTGGACAAATACTTCTCAATTATTTATTAAAAACTTAATTACCATTCAAATTCTTCATAATAAATTGACTAATATTAATTTGGTAATTTGAATCCTTACTATTGAAATTTTTTCTTATATCCAATTTCTTGAAAATAAGATGACTTTTAAACATTTTTCAACTATTATGAAGCTTTGATATAGAAGGACAACAAAAATTAATGTATAGAATATTATGAAGCTTTGATATAGAAGGAAATAAAAACTATACTGTAGGATATTACACTTAGTAAACACAAAATAAAATTCAAGGTAGGGAAATTTTAAGAACATAATGAAGAGTACACCCAAGAATCCAAAAAAACCCACAATACAATTCCTAGCCAGGTGTGGTGGGAAGAGAAAGGCTAGAGTGACTCGATTCCATAAGGGATCGATTCCCAGCTTGAAAGGGAGATTTGACCAATTCCAAAATTTGATAAGGGCAGCTGCTAACCACAGCAAATAGAAAAAAAGAACCAAAATCAGTGATGAAATATCCAAGGAAATGGAAAATAAGAAAGAAACAGCATTGCGATTTGGCAAAACATGGTAAGGAGAGATGATTTCCTGCTGGCATCGATTTACGTTACAATCAAATCCAAAAATGTTTCAAACCATTATCATAGATTTAGAAAAATTCATATAAATACATACCCAATCTATCCCTAAAAGGCTAAGAGGGATTTCAAAAAATGTTAAGGAACATAGAAGCTACAGCAAAATTCCCACAACGCATATCCCCAAGTCATATAGTTGATATATTTTGGATATACAATGACGGATAATGGAGAAACAAAGATACAACAATATTTTGACAACTAAGATGAGATATCATGCATAAGGCTATTAATTTCACTGCTCAAACTTATAAAAATGCTTTAATGGTCACTTCAAATGAGGATCCAGTTAATCCTTGGCTGTAGCTATTCTGGCTCCAAAATAGCATGCCATGCCATGATGCATCCTCCCAGCTTGTGCCTAAAACCCACGATACAATTCCCAGCTAGGTGTGGTGGGAAGAGAAAGGCTGGAGTGAGTCAATTCCATAAGGGATCAATTCCCAACTTGAAAGGGAGATTTGACCAATTCCAAAATTTGATAAGGGCAGCTGCTAACCACAGCAAACAGAAAAAAGAACCAAAATCAGCGATGAAATATCCAAGCAAACGGAAAATAAGAAAGAAACAGCGTTGCGATTTAGAAAAACATGGTAAGGAGAGATGATTTCCTACTGGCATTGATTTCCTACTACATCCAAAAGACTCAAAGCTCTGCAACATCGTATGAGGTATTACCAAAACCAGACATTGATCTTTTCACTGCAGATCATTGGACCATCGATCTGCACACAGAAACACTCTGCTTCTGCCTTGCAGAAGCAAACTCCGCCTTCCTATTTCCAACACCAATTATAGCAGCCAATGATGAGATCTAGGGTTTCCTTCCATCTTCTCCATCTAAAAATTCTGCAACACCAAACAAAATCAAACAAACTAGAAAACCCCAATTCCCTCACCCTGACTTTAAACCTGAGCATCAGAAAATGAAAATGGAATTCAATAGCGGTGGAATTCAAAAAAATAAGTTTGAAATTATGTTTGGGCGGGAGCGAGAGAGGAGTTTTAAAATTGAAATTCAAATTTGAGTGGGAGAGTGGCCGACAAATGTTAGTTGCACGCAATTGCTTTCTGTCAACCGCAAATGGCAACATGCCTCCACGTCAGAAGCCCGATGGTAGGTCCCGGAATGTTTGTATGGTGTTGTATGGCATGAAAGGGCATGCAATTTTGGGGAGCCGCATCATGGCATGGATGTCATTTTGGAGCCAGAATAGCTACAGCCAGCTTTTCCAGGGGTAACCTATTCCTCTTTAGGGATGTGGAGGGAAGAAATTGTATCAGTTGCCCTAAGAGTCTCTTCCATGGTCTCCTTTTCCAGACTCCGATCAGCTTCCAGGGCCTTAGCTTGCTTGTCGGCTGTCGGGTCCTTACCAGTCTCCTCTTTCTTCTTGTGCTTTTTCCTAGTCTGGTTATGGTCTTTTGTTTTCTTCTTCGGCAACCCTTTAGGGTTCTCCTTTTCAGAGTCATCTGAGTACTCCTCTTTCGAAGAGATGCTGATCAGGGGTCTGCTTTTTGGCTTTTTGCCCTTAGAGGAAGAGGGTCTTGTTTTACTGTATTTCCTCTTCTTCCCACTTTCATACTCCAAGACATCAGTGCTATCCTCTGTGTCAGTTGAAGAGTCACTGTCAGATTCCTCCTCCTCAGAAAGTGTGAGAGTTAATGGCATTGATGTTAGAATGAGTGATATTCTCATTATTATAGTAACTCAAAGTACTCACATTAGTACTTTTCATAATTATCCTGTCCATCAAGAATCTTTGGAGTGCTTCTATATCTCTCATTACTAATGATTTGTCTAGAGTCTTCGGGGAGTCCACGTTCACCCATCCACGTGGTAATTTCCTCACTTTTAACCACTGCATTAGCAGTCCAATCAACAGAGTCGTTGGCCTCCCGGTAGATGTGGTATATATGGCAATTTTTAAAGGTGCTAATAAGATCAATAGCAGAGGTGATTATGTTGTGAATCGACCATGAAGGTTTTGAAGTCCCCTTAAGACACTTTATAATATTATTTGAATCCCCTTCAATCTATAGATAGGGGCAATTCCACTTTTTAGCTAGGAGGATGCCTTGAAGGGCTGCCATTGCTTCAGCTTTATGGTTGGTTTGGGTTCCAATAGGGATAGCAACCATTTTCTTGCAAATTCCTCTGTCATCTCTCAGTATAGCTCCACAACCTGAAGGACCAGGGTTACCTTTGGTAGCACCATCAAAATTAACTTTGAACCAACCTTGAGGAGGGGTTTGCCATTTAGCTTCAAGCCTTTTATTGTGGTTGTTAGGACCATCAGTAATCTTCATATTCCATACCCTCAAGATGTTTGATTCTAGTGAGTTGTTCGAGTAACAAGGACCCTCAATGATCCTTATATTTTCCTGAATCGACCATTGAATTTTTTGCAACACAATATCCTGATTAAGGGAGACATCCTTGAAGATTCGGTTATTTTTTTCTTTCCATAGTCCCCACAAGATGTGAGGAAGAGAGAGCTGCCACAAACATCTCAAAAAAGAGTTAGTCCATTTAATATTCGAGGAGGAGAATAGGTCACTGATGTTATTCGGAAACACCCAGGCCATACTAAAACTCTTGAGAAAACTTTCCCAAATAGAGGCTGAGAAGGAATAATGGAGAGCAACGTGGTCCACAAACTCTTCCTCTTGAAGGCATAACACACATCTATTAGGGAGGGAAAAGCCTCTGCCTTTGAGGTTGTCAAGGGTCAGAATCTTATTTTGGAGGCTGGTACAAAAGAAAATATTGATTTTGGGGGTGAGACCCTTAATCCAGGCTTTAGACCAGTAAGGGTTGATTGAGAGGGGGGGGGGAAGGACACAATACATAGAGGAAATAGATAAAGTACCTTTAGGATCATGTTTCCAAATCAGGGAGTCTTCTTCTTTATTCAGCCATACCGCAGACAGATGGATCTTGAGCTTAGAAAGGCTAGGGTAGATGCTTTCAATGTTCTGCCATTCATTACCAACCCAGTACTCAACAACTAAGGAGCCAAAAGTTCTAATACAAGAGCGAGCATAGGGGGCCCATTCATTGATATCATTCAAGGGTTTATCAAAAAGCCAAGGATCCTCCCAGAATTTAACTTTCCTACCATTTCCTAGTTTCCAGATCACTCCTTTGGCTATATCTTCTTTACATTTAGAGGCATGATTCCATATGTGGGATCCATTAATACTAAGGTCTGAATGGATAAAAGAGGAGAGAGAGTAGGATAGAAGAGAGTACTTACTTCACCAGATTTTACACCATTTAGAGTCTGAATGAAAATTCTCTAGACTTGTTTGGACAGGAGAGCTTCATTTAGGGTACGAATCCTTCTGAGGCCCAACCCACCTTTTCTTTTCGGCCTATAGACCTGGTCCCAAGCCACCAAAGACATTCTTTGCTTACCCTCAACCCTAAACCATAGGAATCTTATTTTAATTTTCTCGATTGCATCAGCATACTTAACTAGAATTTTGAAAAGACTTAGAGCATAAATCGGAATACTTTGAAGAGTAGCCTTAAGGAGTTGGAGCTTGCCAGCTTGACTTAAGAGGGCTCCTTTCCAACCTGCAAGTTTTTTATGAAATTTGTCCACAAGAGAACTCCAGAAGGGATCAAGAGGTGCAATGCTCATGGGGAGACCAAGGTAGGTAGCAGGAAGATCAGCAATCCTACACTCCAGGATTCTGCTGATCCTGTGTTGTCTTCTCTCAAGAGTATTAATGAAAAAAACTTCACTTTTAGCCCAATTGATAAGCTGACCAGAAGCAGAGGCAAATTTACATAGGATTCTCTTCAAGACTTTAGCTTCCGAAATACTTGATTCCCCCATAATAATTGTATCATTGACAAACTGGTGGTGGGCACAGATAAGGTCAGTAGAAGATGGTTGGAGGCCCTTAAAGGAGCCTTGCAACACCATTTTTTCCATAGTCCTTCCAAAGCATTCTGCCATAATGATGAAGAGGATGGGGGAGATAGGATCCTCTTGCCTTAAACCTCTAGAAGCTTGGAAAAAAGTTGAGGGAGAACCATTGACAAGAACAGAGAAAGTAGCAGAGGTGGTAAGCTGAGAGAGGAGGTCGACAACTCTGGAGGAAAAAACAAAAGAAGTGAGGACTTTCTGAAGTAAAGACTAGTCAACCCTGTCATAGGCTTTGGAGAGATCAAGCTTTAGGATGAAACCATGTTTCTTTGCTCTAACAAGAGAATGAATGTTCTCATGGACCGTAATAATTGAGTCAAGAATTTGTCTTCCAGGAACAAAACCATTTTACTGGTGTTTAATTAAGGCAGGAAGGACAGACAAGATTCTAGAGGTAAGAACCTTTGAAATTATCTTGTAAAAAGAATTGCAGAGGCTAATAGGTCTAAATTTGTCCAAAGAATTAGCACCTTGAGTTTTGGGTATGAGAGAAATAAAAGTGCCATTGATTTCTTTCAAGAGTTTTCTAGCCCCAAAAAATTCCTTAACTCCATTGGATACATATTTTCCAACAATCTCCCAAAATTATTGGAAAAAGAACATTGGGAAGCCATCTGGGCCAGGCACTTTATTACCATCAAAGGAGAAAACAACATTTTTTGATTTCCAAGTTAGAGGGAATGGAAGAGAGAAAGGCATTCTTTTGATCATCAATGAGACAAGGAATGTTCTGAAGAAAGGAGGATTGGGCTTCAGTACCCAGGCTGTGATACCTCTTGAGGAGGTCCGAGAAATACCTTTTAGCTTCATTCCTTATTTCATCCTCCTTGACCAACTCCCTGTTATCCATCACTAGCTTGTTAACCCTATTAACTGCTTTATGCTTAATCGTCGACATATGGAAGAATCTTGTGTTCCTATCTCCTTCTTTAAGCCAAATGCATCTCGATCTCTGCTTCTAGAACGTTTCCTCTTTGGCAATGATATCATGGTATTTTTTGAGAGTCTCATTTTCATTAGCAATAGACGCAGTATTGAAACCATCCTTCTGGATTTGATCCTGTATTTTTTTAAGGTCTTCCTGAACTTTTCTCTTAGCCTCAAAAATATTCCCAAAGTTGGTTTTGTTCCAGAGTCTTATGTTGTCCTTCACACTTTTGAGATTTTTGACAACTTTAAACATAGCTGTTCCCTCAACTTGAATGCTCCACCATTTCTTAATATTTCTTTTGATTTCGGGGTGTAGGGTCCACATTTTTTCAAATCTGAAGGGAAAGCTTCTCCTTCTATTGATTGAGTCAGCAATGAAGGTGATAGGGAAATGATCAAATCCAACCCGAATGTGGGTCATCATAGAATAGAAGTAATGACTATACCAATCATCAAAGATGAGGGTTTTATCAAGATGCACTTGGATAAGATCATTGCCAGTTCTTCTATTAGTCCAAGTGTAAGTGCATCCCTATATTTCCAAGTCATTGAGAGCCTGAGAATTAATAAAATCCATGAGGGCCATCCTACTTTCTAGTTGAGGAGGACTTCCTCCAAATTTTTCCTCCTCTCTCAAAGGAGTATTGAAGTCTCCCATAACCACCCAACTAATATTTTTGAAGCTGTCCCTAGCCTGTGTAATTTTTTTCCAAAAAGCATTTTTAGCCTTCAAAGTATTTGGAGCATAAGTATTAGTGAGAACCCATGAAGTACCATCTTTTAAATGCTCAAATTTGATACAAGAGAAATTATTGTCCTGAATAATAACATGACCTTTAACAGTATTGAGGTTCCAGATGGTAGCAATACCTCCTGAAGCACCTTCGGAGCTGCCACCACTAACATTACCATTTTTAAAGAACTTCAAAGATTCAACTTTTTCTCTACTCATTTTGGTTTCTTGAATTAGAAAAATATCAGATTACTATCTATTATCATATTTCTAATGATATCATGTTTATGGGGATTATTGAGTCCCCTAATATTCCAGAAGATAATCTTCATAACTACTTACCGATTCCAAACTCCTTAAGAGTCTTTTGGGTTCCATCTACAATGTTCTTGATGGCCTCCTTATCTCTGACTTTATGGTTAGAGGATCACCCTGGGGAAGAGGAGATGTACCCCACATCAACTTGAGCTATTCTGCTAGATTTCCTTGAAGGGAAGTTGCGGGAGTAGATCCTTTCTTATTCCTATATTTTGGTTGCTTCCTTTCAGCTTCTATCACAAGAGCCTCTTCCAGGTTGATGAGGATTTTGTAGATTTCTTCTCCATTACCCCAGTTAGGAGTTCTGGAATCAGTTGAAACATTGTTCACTATTTTTGAACTCTGTTTTGAGTCCGATAGGTTCATACCCAAAATTGCACATTTTTGGGCTTCTTGAATTTCAAAACTTGGCGAGGCTAGTGAAGAATGAATCCTTTCTTCTTGGGGGTCAGGGATCTCCCCTTCCTAAAGTTGGGAATCTTTTGCTTCCAGTTCCTTGCCTTCATAAGTGTCAACAACCACTTTAGCTAGCTCATTTGAAGATTCAGTCTGATCTTTCATTTCCTCTTTTTGGGTAGTACCCAGGGGACTGGCTTTGGTTGATTCATTTCTCACTGCTTCTTGGGTTGAGGGGCTAGAGATAGAATTTGATGTCACTTCCTTCTTTTCCCCCAAAGGATTAAAGCGATTGGATTTATCTTCCTTATTCTCTGGGTTTTTAACTTGCCACACCATTTTCTCTGGCAGCTTTTGGTTTTCAATTTGGGGTTTAGGCTGCTTAGATTCTACCATCGGCTTGTTTGGGCAGGATTTTGCCCAGTGACCTACTTTTTTTACAGTAGAAACAGGCAAAAGGGATAGATTCATATTCAATGTGTTGTTTCCAAGTTCCCAACTTTGAAACTAGGTCTATCTGTTCCGGCATATCTGCATCAGGGGCTACTCCTACACAGAACCTAGCATGAGTCAGTCTCCTTTTTGAAGCAGTGAATGGGTCTATAGAGAGTAGCTCGCCAAAGGAGCTTGCAATTCTAGAGAAGATACTTTCTGCCCAATATTCAAGAGGCAAGCCTGGAAGCTTTATCTAGACTAGAACTTGCGCCAAGAGAGAATCTTTCATATTCAGGTTCGGATGCCATTTTCGAAGGACCACTGCTGTCTTTCCTACCATCCAGGGGCTTCCACACATAATCTTAACCTTATCTTCTTCACATAAAAAAGAAAAAGATAGGAGGCCTTTAGGTAAAGCCAAGACTTCAACATTTCCCTTGAGGACCCATTTTCATTTGACAAAAGCCCTAACAACTTCAATATTAGGACGTGAACCCATAAATTTCCCTACCAAGGAGTTTGACATACTGTTTATATTATAGTCTGGAACCTGGTCAGGGATAGAGATAGCGAACTTACCACCAAAAGGGTCAGAGATATTCTTGACAGGAGATAGGGAAGATTTACTAGTTGGTCTAGTTCCAAATAGGGAAGACCATTTCTTTTTTTCCTTTCTGCTATCAATGGAGTCATCACGTGGAATGGGTCCCCCATTGGACCCTTCCCCTAAAAGCCTAGATGAACCCATTGTCTCCTCTAGAAGAATACCATCAAACTGCAAGTCAACAACAGCCTCTAGGATGTCCAGAGGCTTATCCTTATCGCCTATGGGACCAACTGCATTGATCTGGCCACTCCCACAATTGGAACTAGAGTTCTCACCTTGTAGAGAATTTGAAATTTGAGTTCTCCCATTGCCGCCACCTTCTCCTGCTCCCATTGCCGTTGTTCCCTCTGCATCATCATATGTTAGTTTGTATTTGTTGAACACAATTTACCACTGAGAAGGGGGTGAATCAGTGGTTCCTAAATTCTTTCTTCTTTCACAACAACCTTAGAATACCAGTTATTGTCCTAAGCACTAAACAATCAAACCGGTAAGACAAAAAGGATACCAAAAGAAACAATCAAAAATGCAACCCACAACACCAGATGTATGAGGAAAACCCAATATGGTAAAAACCTCGACGAGAAATGCTACTGGAGACTATTGCTCCAATCCAGGCTCACAAGTTAAAAATTGAATTACAAAGATTTAGGGCACCAACCCAAGAGCACCAATCCCTTTTGATTTAGGGCACTAACCCAAGGAGAACCAACCCATGCACCAAGCTCCAGCTTGGTGATGTATATCGAAATACAATTTTGATCAGTTATAGCTTCTTGTTGCAAATGAGTTCTGCAACTCTTGATCAAATAGGTTACTGTCGGTTGACAGTCTTCTCTTCTTTACTGGATCTCTCACTACAAGTTATGAGATTACTCTCTCTGATTCTTGGCCTCTCTTCTCTCTCTCTCAGAGCCTCACAAAACACTATGTCATACTAGGATGTCTTTTTGATCATTCACACCTCACCGGTTAGCTCAAGTGTTAGACCTACTACAGTTTATCAGTACTCTATCACTACCGGTTAAACCCTCTCACCGGTTTGCTTGCTTACTCACTCTGCAACTTTATTAGAATAAATTCTAAGGGAGATGATCCTTCTCTTCACTCAAGCTCTCTTTACTCTTCTTCTTCCCCTGAAGCATCAATCTTTTATGTTTCGATCTCATCTATGTATAATCGTGGATTCCCTCCAAGAACACATTCAATCACTATCATGTTCGGTTTTACCTTCTCCAACTCAATCTGAATCCAATTTCATTTGATCTGATTTTCCAGGGATAAGATCTTCATGATATCGATCAATCACCTGCAAAGCTTCACATTTCAATGTACATTTTATAAATCTAGAGGTCTGCACCATGTTTTTCTGCTTTTCTTTATCATTCACCATTAATGGATTTTCTATTTCCTTCACAAAATAGGTACAAAGATCAAATCTTCTTGCAAGATTAGTTCAGTTGCTTTGTCAGCTTACCTTCCTTGAGCTGCAATCCTGTAGCATCCTCTATGAAATGCAAGTTCTTCACAAAAGTCGACGCGCTTGTTGATTTGTTACGTCGATGCACACTCCACCGACCTATGGAATACCTCCACCTGGCATGTAGCTATCATGTCTGTCGACATCCACCTTTTCTTGGATTCTTATGGTTGTTTGACATTCTTTATCGACCAAGGTTGAATAGCGGTTCAGTTCACCTTACTAGTATGACCATCAAACAATCTCTTTGTTTTGTTCACTGGTTGTTGTGCCTTCATAACAAACAAACAACCATCATCCCAGTTTGTGCCTTACTGGTTTCCATTCTTTACCGATAGATGACACAAGTCATATTTACCAGTTGCCTTCCTTCTATCTTTCTCTTCTTATACCAGTCACCATTTCTTACTTACTGGTGACTTGGCCAAACCGGTTGACATCAAAGACAACTTAATGCCAATAATGCCAACAATCTCCCCCTTTGGCATTGATGTCAACTTACTGCAAGGCACTTCATACCGATAGATTTATCCCCCTTTGACACAATGACAAAGGGTATTGTACACTCCCCCTTTGATCCATACCAAGCTACCCCTTAGACTTCTACTAGTGATTGCAGTCGGTTACTGAGATGTGGTTCAAGAGTTATAAATGTTGCTATGAACTCCCCCTGAACCATATAAATCCTTCCTTTATCAAGTGCATAAGGTAGATGACACAACTCCCAACTTGTGTTGTAGATACTCAAAGGTTCTTACTGGTAATGGTTTGGTTAAAATGTCTACTACTTGTTCTCTGGTAGGGACATAGTCCATCTTTACTTCCTGTACTTCAACCTTCTCTCTAAGAAAATGATACTTGGTAGCAATGTGCTTTTTTCTGGAATGCATCACCGGACTCTTTGCTATGTTGATTGCACTTGAATGATCACATCAGATGAGAATAGGATCAGTGTTGTCCACCTATATATCTTTGAGGGTCTTCTTCATCCAAAGCACCTGAGAGCAGCATGTAGCAGTAGCAATGTATTCTGCTTCAATGGTTGATAGGGAGACAAAATCCTGCTTCTTGCTATGCCATGAGACCAACCAGTCACCTAGGAAGAATGCACCACCACCTTTGCTCTTCTGGTCATCAATGCAACCTGTCCAATCAGCATCAGTGTATGGTTCCAAGATGAATTCCCCTTGTTTAGGGTACCATAGTCCATAACTGAGTGTTCCTTGGAGGTACCTAAAAAATTTTGGTTACAACATTCATTTGTGACTGCTTAGGTGCAAAATGAAATCTGGGCACCATGCACACTGCCTATACTATATTCGGTCTAGAAGAATTTAGATACAATAGACTACCTATCATGTATCTATACAAATTTCGATCCACCACCGTTGATTTATCATTCTTTCTTAATATACTTCCAGTCACCATGGGGGTACTTGCCGGTTTAAAATCCTCGAGTTGAAATTTCTTCAACATATCCTTTATATACTTGGTTTGTGAGATAAAGATTCCCTTATCTTTCTGCAATATCTGCAAACCAAGGAAGTATGTCAATTCACCAAGCATTGACATCTCAAATTCTGACTGCATCTGATCAGCAATTTCTTTCCATAGGGTGTCCTTATTGACTCCAAAAATAATGTCATCTACATATACAACCACAATGATCATGTGGTTTCCATATTTCTTTATGTATAAATTGTTGTTAGCACTCCCCTTTCTAAATCCTTGCTCATTCAAGTATTGAACCAATCTTGAATACAATGCTCTAGGAGCTTCCTTTAACCCATGCAGGGCCTTCTTCAACCAAGACATAAATGTTTCATCATCATGTAGAAGAAACCCTTCCAGTTTCTCCATGTACACTTCTTCTTCCAAATTTCCATTTAGGAAGGCATATTTTACATCAATCTGATATACTTTATAACCCTTGTAGGTAGAAAAGGCTACAAACATTCTAATTGCTTCTAATCTAGCTACTAGTGCAAATGTTTCTTCAAAATCAATGCCCTCTACTTGAAAGTATCCTTTGCACACAAGTCTAGCTTTATGTCTAACAATTTTACCTTCTTCATTCATTTTATTTTGGCAGACCCATTTAGCACCAATGATGTTCTTGTCTTTTGGTCTAGGGACTAATTCCCAAATCTTGTTCTTCTCAATTTGTTGTAGTTCTTCTTCCATGGCATCCATCCATTCTTGTGTTTTGCTAGTCTCATTGAATGTTTTAGGTTCTACTTCAACATGAGGCAAAAGTTGACTTGTTCATCATTTTGGGCAAGTCTTCTTCTAGTCTGCACACCATCACTCTTATTTCCTAGAATCTTCTCTTCCAGATGATTTAGTTTCACATACCAATTGGGAGTCTTCTTGGATGCTTCTTTTGGTTCATTGTCTGACTGAGCTTCCTCACCTTCATCACTAGAATCATCATACTGGTTTACCTGTGATTGACTTTCTTTGTGTATATCCTTAACAGCTTTCACATGCACTCTCAATGAAAATTCTTAGTCTTTTTTTGTAGCACTTGTAGGCCTTGCTATTAGATGAGTAACCAAGGAAGATTCCTTCATCACTCCTAGAGTCAAAACTACCTAGACCATCCATATCTCTTTTGATAAAACACTTACTTCCAAATAATTTGAATTATTTGACTGATGGCTTCTGGTCATACCATAACTCATAAGGTGTCATTCTGATGTTTGTTCTTAATTGAACTCGGTTCAAGGTATATGCGGCAGTATGAACAACTTCCTTCCAATATGTGTCTGGCACACTGGCCTCATTTAACATGGTTCTGGCCATCTCCTTAACTATCTTGTTTTTCCTTTCTACCACACCATTTTTTTGTGGTGTCCTAAGGGTTGAGTATTACCTTCTAATTCCATATTTGTCACAATAATCTTCAAATTCACTTGATGTAAACTCTCCACCTTGGTCTGATCTTAGACATTTTAGCTTGCACCCACTTTCTTTCTCCACCATCTTCCTAAAGATATTGAATCTATCAAATGCTTGTGACTTATCTTGCAGGAAAGTGACCCATGTCATTCTTGAATAATCATCAGTAAAGAGCATAAACTATCTTTCACCGAAGAGAGCTCTTGTCCTAGTTGGAACACACAAATCTGTATGCACAATTTCAAGTGGTCTTGAGGTGTTGTTCTCTTTTGTCATTAAGCTCACCTTATTCTACTTTCCTTTCACACATTCATCACAAAATGTTCTTACCAGTTTGATGATGGGTAGAATATTCCTCACACACCCCTTTCTGTTTACTACAACTAAGTTATCAAAGTTTATGTGGCCTAATCTTTGGTGCCATGAATAGCTTTCATCAACCTATCCTATCATGCATTTGGACTCATAGCTTTCCTTCAAATTGCAAACATTGCCATTTGTTCTCTTTCCTTCTGCCATAACCTGACTGGTACTCTCTTTCTTTATCTGGCAGCCGACTGAGTCAAAGGTGAATTTATAACCTTTGTCACACATCTAACTTACACTCAATAGATTGTGCTTTATGCCTTCCACATAATATACATCATGTGCCTTCAATTTTCCATCAATACTTAGAGTACCTTTTCCCTTTATTTTGATGGATGAGTTGTCTCTAAATCTTACCGAACCACCTTTCCAGTCTTCAAGTTTGATAAATTTATTCTTGTCACCAGTCATGTGGTTGGAACAACCACTATCTACAACCCATAGATTTTTCCTTTCAGCATGTAAAGCAATATGCACTATCAGACTTGATTTTTCCTTGTGCTTTTCTTTCTCAACCCATACTGGTTTGGCTTCCTTCTTCTTGTTAGCTATTATTTTCTGCTCCGGTTCTTGATCAGGATTTGTCTTCTTTTTCTTTATCTTCTTGTTTTTACAAAACATTGCTATATATCCAAACTCTTTGCAATTATAGCATTTCACATTTTCATTCAGAGATGAATCCTCAAAATTATTGTAGAGCACCAGTTTATTCTTCCTACATTCAAAACTCCTATGACCATATCTATTCTTATCCCAGAGTGCATTAAAAGGGTTTATACTTTCATAACTCATAGAGGGATTATTGATTGATCTACAGTTAGCTATTATATGCCCAAATTTGTTACACTAGTAACAGTAACCATGAAAGTTTGAAACATATCGGTTAGGTTGCCTTGGTCCTATAAAGAACTGCCTCACTGGGGGTCTTCCCTTTTTGTTGTTGACTCAAGTGAATCCTTCATGGTCAACTCTTGCATTTCTCCTTGGATATGCATGTCGGTACAATGAGTGTGGCCTCCAATTCATTTCTTGTGTATACTAGTTTGTGTGGCGATTTCCAACAGCATCTACATATGTCTTTTTACTGGTATCCTTTCTTACAGTGAATGTCTTCTTCTCTTCACCTTCATTTGAAGAGGTGAACTGTATCTCTTTACCAGATGTGTCTTTGTTGTTTTAACTTTGAACTTATTCAAATCCTAAGCCACCAATATCTTTGGATTTATTCTGTTTGCTCAACATCTTGTCTAAGGCTTCGGTGTTGCCTTCATATTTGCTTCGTACTTTTATTTCGTCCTTACTTTCTTCAAGTTCTTTTCTGAGCTTCACTATTTCTGCTTCCAAATCTTGATTCTCCTTTTCCTTCTTCATCAAATTAGAGGATGTAACTTCACATATCCTCTTGATTTCTTCTAGCTGCAGTTCAAGTCAGATATAACTTGACTGGATTCATCCAAGGATTTCTTCAAGAGACCTTGTTCATCTACTGCAGCAAGCTTGACCTTCTTGATTTCTCTTCTTGTTTTACTGAGCTCTTCAAGAGCACTTATAAGATCTCCTTTTAAATCCACTTCAGCCTCAATATCCTCTTCTTCCTCATCTTCACCAACTGGTTCATCAAGTGCCATAAAGAGATTAACTTTTCTGTCATTCTCATGGTATTCATCTTCTGATGCACTTTCTTCATCTATGACATCATCCTCAATAGTATAGAGGTTTTTCTACTTTCGGTAGCCTCTTCTTCCTTTCTGGTAGAAATTTGTTTCTTTATCTTTACCAGCAGGACAGCTAAAACCTCTTGACTCATCTCCATCGGTTTCATTATAAGGACATTTTGCAGCAAAGTGTCCAACTTTACCACAATTGAAACATTTGAGGGGTAGCTTTCCTTTATACTTACTGGATCCTCTTTTTAGCTTTCTGACAAATTTTTCCACCTCTACATTAGAGTCTTCACTAGATCCTTTATGAGCAACTACTTCTTTGCCCTTCTGGGTGGTGTTGAATGCTGCATCTTTCCTTAAGGATGCATAACCGGTTGTTCTCATTTCATAGGTTGTTAGTGAGCCAAATAGCTCATCCATTGTAAATATCTTCAGATCCTTGGCTTCTTCTATGGCAGAAACCTTTGTGTCATACTTAGGTGTAAGGGACCTAAGTACCATCTTGACAAGGATCTCATCTACAATTTCTTCCCGAAGTCCTTTGATGGTATTCACAATTTCATCAAATATGTGAAGATAGTCTGCAATCTTTTCATCATCCTTCATCTCGATGCCTTCAAGTTGGCCCCTTAGTGCTTGTAGCTTGGCCTCTTTGACTTTTTCATCTCCTTCAAATAACCTCTACATTTTATCCCAAGTCTCCTTGGCAGATGTGCAGTGCATGACCTTGACAAACTCATTATCAGACAACCCACTCAAGATAACATGTTTGGCCTTTGTATTATTTTGATACTCCTTTTTGGCATCAGGACCAATGGGAGGAATGCTAGGGACATCATACCCATTCTTGATAGACATCCACACATCAAAACCAAGGGAGGAAATATAGGTCTCCATTCTTTTGTTTCAAAAAGCATAGTTGGATCCATCAAACATGGGGGATTTTGAGGAGGCAGAATCATTTCTCGCCATTGTGTTCTAAGTCCAGAATCTACCCAAGGTTTTTAAACAACTGGGAACCTATGCTCTGATACCAATTGTTGAACACAATGTACCACTGAGAGGGGGTGAATCAGTGATTCCTAAATTCTTTCTTCTTTCACAATAGCCTTAGGAGATGAGTTATTATCCTAAGCACTAAACAGTCAAACCGGTAAGAAAAAAAGGATACCAGAAGAAACAATCACAAATGCAACCCATAACACCAGATGTATGAGGAAAACCCAATATGGGAAAAACCTCAGTGAGAAATGTTGTTGGAGACTACTACTCCAATCCAACCTCACAAGTGAAACACTGAATTACAAAGATTTAGGGCACCAACACAACGAGAACCAACCCCTGCACAAAGCTCCAACTTGGTGATGTATATTGAAATATAATTTTAATACAGTTATAGCTTCTTGTTGCAAATGAGTTATGTAACTCTTAATAAAATAGGTTACTGTCAGTTGACAATCTTCTCTTCTTTACTGGATCTCTCACTACTGGTTATGAGATTACTCTCTTTTATTCTTTCCCTCTCTTCTCTCTCTCTCTTGGGGACTCAAAACACACTATGTCATACTCGGATTCCTTCTTGATTATTCACACCTCACTGGTTAGCTCAACTGTTAGACCTACTACAGTTTGCCAGTACTTTATCATTATCGGTTAAACCCTCTCACCGGTTTTATTGCTCACTCACTCTGTAACTTTCTTAGAATAAATTCTATAGCAAATGATCCTTCTCTGCACTCAAGCTCTCTTTCCTCTTCTTCTTCTCCTGAAGCATCAATCTTTTCTGTTCTGAGCTCATCTATTTATAATCATGGATTCCCGCCAAGAATGCATTCAATCACTGTCGTGTTAGGTTTTACCTTCTCCAACTTGATCCAAATCCAATTTGATTTGATATTCTTCTCTAGGGATAAGATCTTCATGACATCGATCAATCACCAGCAAAGCTTCACATTCCTATGTGCGTTTTCTAAATCTGGAGGTCTGCACCATTATTTTCTGGTTTTCTCTGTCATTCACCATTAATGGCTTTATTGTTTCCTTCACCAAATAGGTACGAAGATCAAATCTTCTTGCAGGATGAGTTCAGTTGCTTTTCTAGCTTGCCTTCCTCAAGCCGCAATCCTCTGACATCCTCCGTGACTTGCAGGTTCTTCATAAAAGCCGACCTGTGCAATACCTCCACCTGGCATGTAGTTTTCATGTTTGTCGACATCCACCTTTGCTTGGATTCTTATGTTGGTTTGACATTCTTTTTCGACCAAGGTTGACTACTGGTTCAATTCACCTTACAGGTGTGGCCATAAAACATTGTCTTTCTTTTGTTCATCAATTGTTGTGCCTTCATAACAAACAAACAACCTTCATCCCAATTTGTGCCTTACCAGTTTGCCTGCTTTACGAGTAGATGACACAAGTCATATTTACCAGTAGCCTTCCTTTTGTCTTACTCTTCTTATACTGGTCACCATTTCTTACTTACTAGTGACTTGGCCAAACTGGATGACATCAATGATAACTTAATGCCAATTGTATCATGCATATCATATACAAAAAAGGCATATTTGGATCTGTACTACATATTCATATATTAGTTTGCATGTAATCAATCATATCCTACACACACCACTGGTTAGCACATCATATACACATCACTATAATGTTGCATATATCATATATCATTATAAGCATAGAACATTTGCATTATCATAAGTAGAGAATTACACCATCATACATAGCGTAAACATATAAAAAAATATTAAAAAAATGTATCGTATAAGCATTGCATCACATCATAGGCATATGTCACATTTGCATCATGGAACATATAGGAACATCATAAATAAACTACATCATCATAATAGACATCATAAATGCATCACACAGAATCATAAGTGAAGAGGGGAAAAACGAGCAAGGTGGATTAGTGGTGGTTAGCATAAAAATCAAACACTAAAAGCATAAGAACATGAAGCATACATAAAACCACATAAAAATATGAAAATAATGCCTTTTACCTTGCTATCTTTACCTCTCCCTCAGATTGAGCTTGATGAAGTGAAGGCGCCCTTTGATGATGCTCCACTTGATGTGCTCCTTTGATTGCTTGTTATGTGGAATGCTCTCCTTTGTGCTCAACAAGATGGATTAAGGATTATTGGATTGGTGGATTTGATAGGAGTATTGGATTTGAGTGATGGATTATGAATTGGATAGATTTGAGAGAGGATTTAGAAGAGGATGAGAGGAGAATAGAGCAGCATGAGGATGCTATGAGAAGTCTATCTTTTTGTGAGGATAATTGGCTCCAATTTATAGATTGGAGAAGGCCAATGGAGGGCCAAGATTGATTTGATTATGAAGGGTTGAGATTGATTTTGGATAGAAGGCGTGGATCAAGGGTGCCTTGGGAAAATAAACAGGAATATAAAATTCCTTTGGAAAAAGGGGGGAGAAATTTGAATTTCAAACTTGAGGAATTAAAAATTCCAAAATAAGGATGCTTTGAGGGATTCAAAGAAATTTAAATTTATTTGAAAGATTCAAAGTTTGATGTGACATGAGTGGGAATTAAAAATTGGAGAATAATGATAATCATGATTATGAGAGATTCAAGGAGGATTAATTAGGTTGAGTGGGATTAGGAAAAGTGATTTGTAGGAATCACGTGACTAGGTTAATTAATTAGAATTAATTAACTGAGTGGGTTTTAGAGGAAATAATTATTGAGAGGACTTTAGAAGAATAGGAGAAATTAATTTATTTGATAAATTAATTATTGGACTATAGTGACAGGATTAATTAAATTAGATTTACTTGATTCTGAGAGGAATAAGGATAACACAATTAAGTTAATTAATTATGTTGATAGGCTTAAATTAATCAAATGTTAATTTTAGGTGTCTACAATAAGAACATAAGTATACATTGTCTACCAAAATAGATCATCTTGCATATATATCAAAAAATAATGTCATGATATAATGATCTTCAAAAATCATATGACTACAAAATCACCCAAAGGTATCTACATCATCAAACAAAATCAACTGATACAAAAGCGGACTTGAGAGATCTATGATGAACTCCCTTCCTTGAAGCCAATAGGCCATGACAAAATTTGAGCTCCTAAAGGTCCAGCCCCTAGATCCGGTCAAACTATAAAGATCCGGTCAATTACTAAGAGAGGGGGTGAATCAGTAGATATAAAATAAACCAAACTTTCACCAAACAAACTTTCAACTCTGAATCAACTCATAAAGTATACTGATTTAGACACTCAGACAAATCTACAACTACACTGTTAAACTTTACTAGTTGTCCTAATACTTAGTGACATGATGTAGCAGATCTTGAAACTTAAATATCATTTGACAAATCCTTAAATAACTTCAACAATACCAGTAAAACATGTTTCAGATCATTTCCGGTCATTCAAACATATATATGCACATTTACCAGTCATTCAAATCAACCATATCAAAAACACATCCCCAAAATCATTCACCACTTGACACAATGGCTTTTCATGTGAAAACCCAAATAGGAAAAAGCACGGTGGGGATGGATACCCACAATTATTTTGAACTCTTCTGAAGTTCACCCTGTTAGGAGCCAAGACCGGTTAGAAGCTTATACAATAATGTCATGTTAGGAACAGATCTAGTTAAGGACCACCCGGTTAAGGGATTGACTATAAATACCCTGTTAAATGCAATACCCTGTTCAAGGTAACCTCGGTGGAGGATTTCAAATCCAAGCTAATGGATCACTTGGTTAGAGTATTTTAACAACAATCTTGTTAAATCTTACCCGATTAAGGGATTTAACTATTGTAATGGTTAGAGAACAACGAGTTCTTGACTGATCTAGAAATAGTACTTCCTTGTTGAATGATATCCTTTATCGCTCATATCTGCCCTCACAACATTCTGTAGACACATCTCCTAGTTCAGTAACAATCACTTTCACACTTAACCAAATTGCCAACACTTCATTGAAACAAATCATCGACCTTATAAGAAAATACAATAGGTCGGTAACACAACACAAGCCCTACAAATCTCATAGAGATTACAAACATATCAGTTCAATATTGACCATTAGATTACATGCAATCAATATTACATTATTTTAGGCATCTACAACCATTCCTGGATCACTGCAAATTGAATTTGTAACTCTTCACGTGTTTGTCACTTCATACTATGCATTTGATCATTCCCAAGATAAACGGTTATCTCTTACACACCAGATCTATTTCAAAACTCATCATGTGTAACATTCTTACGCGGCTTCTTCATCACTGATCATCATTCGGTCATAGATCATCACAACCGATCTCCAAACTACATCGATTAGGGTTCTTCATCTCAACTGGTTAGGGTTACTGGTTGATCTTCACTACATCAACACTGGTTTCTTTACCACATCATTACTGGTAGCAATACTTGCTTCATTATCGGTTGTCATTGACATCAATTACAACACTATACTTCTCCAATGCAATCTCCATGCAATGCCAATAGTGGCATATGTTGTATCCTACCAAATTGTCAATACACCGTATTTACAATCTGTCTATCCAAAATGTACAGTGTCTGCCCAATCAAATATTTAGCCTTGAAACAAAATGATAAATCAGTCTCATCATCTAGCCACACCTTGCAATATTAATATGGTCACCATATCATAGTGTCAATGTCATCAATAAGCCTGCACCAGTACTCCAACTTCCTTATCCATGGCTGAGAAGTGATCATAACATATATATGTACATATGACTGTTCATGACCTTTGAATCTAAAGTGCACTAGCCTCATCACATCTATATGCTCAGAAGCCCAAACTTGTAATAGAGTCACCCAACAACCAATCCCATAGCCACCAAGGTACACAAACTAATGCAACTCATGATATAGATGTGCCAGTACACATGGTCCCTATGTAAAGCTAGTCATCTGAGTCGGGAGCATCTCCAGTGCTCTCCCCCACCCAGTAGCCAATCCATGAGTCACCCTATCTGGACATAGGAACCCGTGATAACTCCTCCCACCACTGTAGCTAATGTATTACCGATGGTGTACATAACCTCCCAACTCACATGACCTCCTCTGATATCAAGCTCAAGATCTCCAAACACCCATCACAGATAATTTGCATCCCCCTCTCTATCATAGACCATGAGCTCACCTATGATTGGTACACTCAAGATCTTATATACATCCTCCATAGTGACCATCTTGACAGTTGGCAAATGAAATATTCAAGTCTTGGAGTACAATTTGTCCACAAGAGCAGTTAGCAATCCTATGTTCGCTCGAATCTTAGGCATGAACATGATGTGACGTAAACCCATGGCCTCTATCATCACGTGCTCCTCAGTAGTCAGGTTCAGTCATAGTCATTGCATCATAGGGAATCTCTCCTATGACTCCAACTAAGCTAGATACTCTTGCAATCAAACTAATTGCATCGGTCCTAGTAGTACTCATGTTTATCACATAGTGTTGTTTATCCTATCCTAGCCTAGCCTAGTGATGCTTATGTTAATCACATGGTACTGCTCATTGGGCTCTATCCTCATAGTGCTTATGTCTATCACATGGTTCTATATCCTATTAGTATATAGGTTTATCACATTGTACTGATTCTTTATCATATCAACAGTTTATCCAATTAACTATGTATGTTTATCACATGCTTGTTGATTCCTGCCCTAATTTCTACCCTATCCTAGTCGAGGCACCTGTCTAAGTGTATCCTCTTGATATTTTATCCAATCAACAATGTATTTCTATCATAGAACTATTTATTTTAGCTTTCCTAGACTCATACTGTACATTAAGGACATACCTATATGTGTCATTACTGGATATACGCAATTTTATCTATCATAAATGTGTTTTCCCACATAGATGCAATATTGTTCTACACATATATAGTCAAATACCCTAGATGCGGCAATGTAACATAAACATAGAAATACATGATGCAAACATGATTACAATAATAAACATGGACATACTTTACATATACACGTTGTTGCATCACAAACACGCCCTAACTAGACCTAGACGCATCAAAACACCTAGACACTGCTTATGTGTTTTTGTTATAACCTATAGTCTACCCTACTAAATGCACCATAAATGCAAAATGACAGAGAAATTTTGAGGTACATACCAACTCGCCCATGTCTACAGGCTGCTCTAACCATCAAACTTGATTGAATCTATGCAATCTGACTACAATGATCTCTTGACTGCTAACTACTCTCCTAAGCTCTTTGGATGATCCTTGCTCTAGATATTTCAAATGTTGTAAATGAAAATGAGGATTTTCCCCCCTTTGCCTCTATATATAGGCTATGGAACCCTAATTGGTCATTCTTGTCCTCCTTCCAACTTTTTTCTTACCTGTTGATCCCTTTTGAGTCTAGTTTTCATCTGGTTGACCCTATTGCCTTTTCCTTATCCCTTCTAGCCTTTCTTTATTTTCAAGAGATTATCTAAGATTTTCCAAAAAAAATCACCCAATCTCTCGAGGGGGCATGTCGTCTTCCTAACCTGGGGCAAATGTTGTAGCAGTTAATCTTATCTTCTTTGAGCCAACCTAACAAGATGCATTGTCTCAAAGAGGGGAAAAATGTAGAAACCTATAATTGTCCTAGCCTAATTAAATAAATATTTCATTTATTTATTACTTAATCCTAAGCCTTATATTAATTAAATAGATTTTTATTTATTTAATTAATTCATTTATCTTCTTCTGGCCTCTCCTCATTTAAATAAATATTTTTATTTATTTAAATTATTCTTTCCTTAACTTAAATAAATATTTTATTTATTTTGTTAGCCCCACCTCTTCTATTAATTAAATATATCTTTATTTAATTAATTCATTCATTAGCTTTTTCTCTTCATGACAATTGTCATTTATCTCTTCATTTTATCCTAACTACCCTCTTCATATTTTATTATTTCCTATACCTGTGCTTTAATTCTAGCCAACCATTTATCCTTTCACATGTAAATCCTATCCCTCCATTTTCTAAGGTGACTTATATGTAAGAGGATTCCTTCAACCTTTCATACCCCTAACTAATGCGATCTATCTACTTTAGGCAATCAAGCAATCAAGCATCTACACAACCACAATCCATTCTTTCTTGAGCTCTTGTGCACAATACAAAATCTAAGAGAAACTATATCAAAGAAATATCAATGGAGATAGGAAACAATAGAGATCAAAACCTACTAAACATGTGAATGGTATAATATTTCTAATTTGTTGATATGATTTGCATGTTTTAGGTTCTTCATTGGTTTATGGTGGATAATTAATTGTAAAATTAGGGTTTTTATGTGGTTGGATCTTTATTGGTTTTACAATAGTTTCTCATTCCATTTTCACCATATACAACCCCAAATAAATCATCCCATGGTTTTTTAAAATCAAAGGGGCCTACCTTCTTGAGAGAATCACTTCCATCTAGGACCCCCCACTTCTTAGGGTTTCTCCCAATTTCCAACTCTATCATCAAGATATTGTCACTAGTTCCTTCCTTGCCTTCCTCCACCTCAACATCAGCCTACCCCACACCTAGTCCACCTAAAACCCTATTATTCTACCTATGATTCCCCCTATATCAATAGTAATAGACAACATATGAAAGTCTATAGCCCTGGAACATCCCGCTCCTCACTCCACTCCCATCTTCTCTCTAGTCTTAAGGGGATTAATAATTACTTATTAACTCAAGCTACTTACTCATGTTTATGAATTGGATATCACATACTATAATGACTACCTACTAATTAAAAGGAAATATGATCCAATATTATTTAGTCTACAAGCACATAATAGATTATGTCTTATCCCCTATGAGAGACAATTCCTTGTAAAGCCCTTCATAGCATACATGATAATTTCTAGTTGAAATATCATTATATCCTATCACATAATTCACTAAGATAAGATAACCATATAAATATTATCTATTAATATCATTATTTTTTATAAAATAATAATTACAAGAATCTACAAGTAAAATATTGCATAAATATAAGTGTTCATCTAAAAGTAACCTAATATAAAACCATATGACTCTTAAGTTCCAACTATACCTACGATAAATGTGTACTTATTATTAGCCAATTTTATTTATTTTTATCTCAAATAGCCATTGAGAGAATCCCCTAAGTGTTAGGTCAAGTGATATATATGTAATGTTGTAAATTATAACTGTAGACACCAAAAATTAACTCTTCTTCTAGTCACCAATTCTCTTCAATAATTTAATTGTCTTACTAACATTTTCTCTTTCTTTTTAATTAGATAATTTTTTCATTTAAGTAATTGATCATTTCTTACCATATTCCTCTACCCCTTTTATTATTTAATAATTTTAATTATTTATTTATCTAATTTTATTCTTCTATAGTTGAATAAATTCTTTAAATTATCCTTCTATTTCGCCTTTTCCTTTTTCAACTAAGTAAAAAGATAAAATATTTATTTACTTTTATCCGCTTGATCTCTTACAATCTCTTCCACTTTTCCTTCTTCCAACCTTTCCACTTGCCTTTGGATTCCTTCCAAGAATCTTCTCACTCTCTCCCTATCTTGGGTAAAATTTCTCTTATGTAATCTCAACAGTCCATTCCTTTTGGGATGAATTCAAACTCAAGCATTGATCTATTATCTTCCAATCTATAAATATAAATCTTTGCTTCCATTCTCTTTTCAACCACTACTCTTGAGCTTTCTTTTTATATAATTGTTTGTTCTTGCATATTTTTGAGGGTCATTATCATTGTAATTTGGAAAGAAACTCAAGAACTATGGAGAGATTAGGATAGTATATTTTTATGGTGTTGTGTTTTGATTTGTTTTATCTTCATTATGCACTCTCATCTTCACTCTCTTAATAGGATAGTTTGATTTTAGCATAGATTGGAGGAATTGGTAGGTTTCCTTTGATGATTTATGCATGTGTAATTTCAAGCTATACAATAACCCTACACATTTTAGACCACCTTTTGTGCCCCTACTTTAGTGAGTCCTACTTTAGCTCTCTCCCAGGTCCATTTCTAGACTTTTCACCTTGAATTTAGATGTCATTTGTTTGCATGGAGAAATAAAATTGTGCCTTGGGATGTGTACTCTATTTTCCTACTAGTTTGTGTTATTTTTAGTGAACTATGACACCCAGGGCATCCTAATCCCAAGTCCATGGTGGCTTAGGTGTCTTGGTCCTCCTTAAACAAGACCTAATTTAAATGGGTTAGTGTACTTTCCTACCCCAGTGATTTGAATTCTTGATGCCTCAATTTTACTATAGGAGGTCAGCCTAATTGGTAAATCACCTTCAAACCCTATATAAGAGCAATCTTCCTATTCATTTTTATCTAACTTCATCTACAATCCACCCACATTATAATAATTTGTCATCAAGCATTCTCAAGCATTTAGGGCAGCATTTTCATCCTATCATATCCTTCAAGCATCATGGAGCAACAAATCTACACTAATCTTCATGCAAACATGTGTGTTTTATTAGGTCATTCATGTTCATGTTATGTCAAGTCATTTTCTTACATCAACACTTGTGATCACATCTAAAGAGCCTTGCATCATCATTCATTATCAATCGAAACAAATCAAAGGTATATCATCTAACATTTACTGCGGCATTTCAATTCAATTAGGGTTAATTCCAAACCCAAGGTTTGATGTAAGGAATACCCAATAATTGACCTAAGGAAAACCCTATCAATAACACCATTTTCCTTATTTCTATGTGCAAGTGATAGATCCGGCAGTGATGGATAGAGATTCTAGCATAGGAGATGATGATGATCAATTTTAACTTTTACAAAGGTAAAAATCAGAGGACTAGGTTGCCAATTGTCACACAATCCCTATAATTTTTGGTGAACTTCTAGGAACAAATTATGAGCAAAATCTTATAAAATATTCCTATCTATCTACATCTTACATCAAGGAATAGGTCGCTATCCACATGGTCCTACACTTTCATGCCAAACTTGTTGTAGTCACACGAATCTGTCCAGCTTAATTAAATAAATAAATGATATTTATGTGATTAAAAATCCACTAGCCATCAATTAATTAAATTAATATTTAATTAATTCATCCCCAAACATTCTTCTATTAATTAAATAAATTATTCAATTTATTTTAATTAATTCATTAAATCAAATTCCAATCAGTTAAATAAATAAAATCTATTTATTTAATTAAATCCCCCTATTCCTCTTTTAAATAAATTAAATAAAAACATTTATTTAAATCATTATCCCCCCCCCCACTTGCACTTTCCTACAAATGCAACTTGCACTCATTTATTGAAATAAACTAATTTTATTTTAAATAAAAATCCTATTTTCCCTCACCCACCAAATCTAATTGCAAAATCTAATCCCCTTCTAGATTCTTCTAACCCCTTCCTAATTAGTCTAATCCATCCCTTAATTATTGTCACATTCCTAAGCAAAATGGAGTCACTTCTCAAAGACTTAAAAAGTCTTTGAAAAGCATTTAATGCTTTGTGTGTTCAACAAATTAACCCCCAAAGTCTTCAAAAACCACTAATGGCTCTTACATGACCATTTATGGCTCTTACATAACCATTTATGGTTATTTCAAACTTGTCCCCCCAAGCATTTATTGCTTTGACCATATTTATCCTTCTTGCCTTTGCACAAGAATTTATCCATTGGATAAAAGCTTTATTCTTTGAATAAAGAGTTTATTCATTCAATTAACCTTGACTTTAACTCCCAAAGTCATGTCAAGCATTTAATGCTTATTCCCTCTCCTCTCAACCTATCTCACATTGACACTTGTCATCCTGGGATTGGGTTGAAATCCCTCACATGGATTTGAAATCATTCAATCCTGACCCTTGTTGAGATTACTCAATCTCAACCATCCATTGCTCCATTTTTCCTATAAATAGAGCTCATTTCTTCATAATCCAAATCTTGAAAACTTGTATGCATTTAACCTATAGGCATTTTAGAGAGCATTTAGAATAGAAAACTAAAATCTTGTTATTTTGGTTAAAAATCAATCATTTTTAAATAGCATCTAGTATTTTAGCTTTTCATTTTACATTTAGAGCAAAATACTCAAATCTCAATCCTCCATAAGCATCCATAGTGCAAAAAGCTGCTGAGAGCTACACTATTTTGGAACTTGGAGAGGAGAGGAACAAGGGAGAAGGAGCTAAGAGCATGTTAGGAGGTATTTGGAGATGCCTCATCATATTTGCTTCTTTAGTTAAATATGCTTTCATGTTTTTAGTATCTCTTTTGATATGCCTGTTTAGATTAGTTTTTGATTGACAAACACTAATGATTTTCTGGTGTCTTGTGTTGTTTGTCATTTTCTAACCTTGTCCATTTAGCAGAGCATCATTTGGTGAACCCGACGTGAATCCAAACACCAAAAAGATCATTATTTTTAATCAATAACATGTTTGAATGTTTAAACTATCACACAGGTTGCGCATTGGCGCTATTGAACTCATTCTAGCGCTATCGATACTTATGGTTTTAGCTCTATTGTTCTTACAATAGCGCTATTGTATCAATTTCAGCGCTTTTGGAACTGTTTTGGTGCTTTTGACATTGTTTTGGCGCTATTAACCCGGTTTCAGCGCTTTTGCCTCTCTGTCTTTCCCTTTCTTTTAGCGTGTTTGTGTTAAATAGCGCCTCTATTCAAACATAGACTAGCACTATTGTAACAGAACATTGTAAAAAAAAAAATCTTGTAACCGAAAAAGTGAAAAATTTTAGGCTTGTGGAAGCCCCCCTTGGATATGGATTTTACTGACTGGTTGTTTGTGCAAGTTTAAAACTCACCATTAAAAAATGACAAACTTTCTTTTTGGTGCTTTAAAACTTGAACAAAGAAAAATTTTGCGCTTTCTAGTTAGGGTCACTTGTCTTTGGTGCATTAAAACTGAACAAAACAACATTTGTTTTCTTGCAAGTTAGGAAACACACTTCATTTGGGGCTTAAAATCAACAATTTCATTTTCTTGCATCAAACAAAAGAATTTACAAGCCACACTTCAAATTTTGGTGCAATTAAAACTTACAATCCACTTGTTCCAATTCTTGCAAGTGGTTTACTTCATGCAAACGTGCTTTTTATTAAGTTGACTAGGATTTTATTTTCCTAGTTACTTAAACATATTGCTTTTGAAGTTAAAAAGAACATCATGATTGTTGGAGCAACATCTCCAAATAGTTAGACCACATTGTGATAATGGGTTAAAAAGAACAAGTGTTTTTCGTGTTTAGCACGCTTGTGCAAAAAGTCGGTCGAGTGGTCCTACCTCTAACACACACTATCCTCTCCCTTGGATTTCGTGGTCCTAGGTGCAAGAGAAAAGTGTTAGTAACACTCAAAATTTTAATCTTCTTAAGAGAGGCCTACCAAGAGACACATCACTCTTGGGAACGAACTCGCACGGTAAATCCTTCGAACCGCTATAGAAATCAGGTGAGAGCAAAAGTTGTAGCCTTGGGTATAGCTGTTCCTCCAGTGTAACTACCCGAAAGGACAAATGGGCCCCCCCACCAGTTACAAGGCTCTTAAGTGAGTCACTACAGAATGAACTTATGTCCAAAAACATCGAACATGACTAAACACCTTTAAGCGGTAGCCCACCCGTTCTATTGATTGAGGATATTTGTGATATAATTTAGTGCAAGAGCATAGATGGTTTTGCTCCCAAGATACTCACCATACATATTTCCTTGAGTAGAAACATAGCTTTTTGAAAAGTCACTTGTGACTTGATAAAAGTGGTGACTCCCCCATCATAGGGATCATCTATTTGTTATGCTCGTGCAAGACTTAGTATATCACATCCTTACTTGCCATGACGGGATTCATAGGTATGTAGTACCAAAGTTGAAGAAATATCAAGATGTGGGCTAAATTTATCACAACTAGCCATTTGACCTTAGGGATAAAAAGTGTTTGAAGTGTGTTCATTTTAAAGACCAAGTGCAAATTGAGCCGACTTCAGGCTTTGGAAATACACCTTAAAAATACATCTAAAGGAAGGGTCATATACAAGTCCAAGGATTGGGTTGATCTAGACCCATACTCATTTGTGCCTTTTAGGCAACATTCTTGTGTTTGTGTGCTTTCTTTGTTTTCTTGTCAAGGAAAAATCAGAAAATCACTTCCAAAAAACAAAATATTCATCCAACCATAAATATCAAAAACAAAGTGCAAACAACAAAAGAGTCAAATTTTATGACCATTCTTCACATCTTGCGAAAGAAGAAGCGTCATCAGAATATCAACTTGAAAAGAAGACCATTAAGCTCAAAGGCTTTGATAAAAAGGAGGAAATTCTTCTATATAAATAGACAAATCTTTGTCTCCCATAGAGTTTTCTTACGTCACATGCGCCTCTACCTTCAAGGCAAAAAAAATGAATTTGATTCAGAATCATTGAACCGCAGAGCTTTTATGCAATATAGAGCTCTGAGTTACCACAAAAACCAAGGAGGTAAGATTAATCCCAACTTTTTCCCATACGTCTGTATCACCTACAACACAACTCGAAAGAGAAGAGGTAGAGTTTGTCCCATTTGTAACACAAAGTTTTTATTGAAGTTGAAAACATTTTTCATCCATTTCATCCATCATCACTTCATCATCAATCCATCCCAACTCTCAAAACATTAAGAGGCTCTTGTCCCAAGTTCTCTTCTAGATATTGCTTGAATCAAAAACATCACATCACTTTTTAGATTGTTTCTACATCTAGGATAAGCTCATCCTAAGAGACACATCTACGCAGGTTAAAACTAGTTCATGAGTGAATCCTCTCATTACTAGGTAGTTCAATCTGTAACACATCTCAGATTTCTCTACACCTTATCACATCAAAAACTTATCAAACAAGCAAGCAATTCAAAGAAGGAATTTCAGTTACATCTACCTTAAAAGTGCTAGAGATCCACATACAACACAATTCACCAACCATCAATCTTTCATTTCATCAAACAACTCATCATCATTTTTCACACAACTTCAACAAAAACTTGTAAAACAAAATGGCCCAAACCCGATCACAGTCAAGGCAGTGAGAAATAGAAATAGAAGAAGAAGAAGAGGAAAATCTCAATGAATTTCAAGAAGCACTTGGAGGAAATGCGAATGACGAAAACCCAAGTACTCCTACTCCTGCAACAATAGAAAGGGCTCAGAATAACCCTCTCTTTAACAGACTATTTGACGAAATACTCAGGAGCAATGCGGATGCTCACTTCTTAAAACTTGCTCAAGAAGGAGCAAAAATCCCCTCTGACTTTGATCTTGCCCAATTAAGACACGCATCAGAAAGACAAAGTCACCATGAAGAGGAAAGAGGTAGAGATCCCATCAGATATAACATTCCTCAAGGTAACCCACCACCTCCTCCTCCAACTGAAATGGAGATGTTGCGGCAACAAGTCGAGAATCTCGCCCAACAACTTTATAGTGGTGTCAAGACCAACCAATTCTCACTCAATGACATATGTCCTTATCCTTTTGATAGAAATCTTTATATGCCACCCTTTCCACGAGGATTCGAAACACCCAAATTCAAAAAATATAGAGGAAAGGGGGATCCCCGCGATCATGTCAGAGAATTTCATTCCGCTTGTCTTGAAGTGGCATATGAAGACACCTACCTAATGCGCCTTTTTCCCCAAATCTTGGGAGGAACAACCACATCATGGTTTTCCTGACTATCAGGTGGCATTAGAACATTTGAGGAACTTATCCAGAAATTCCTCGCTCATTACTCTCATAACATTGAACGCGACATCACCATGGCTGATCTGTGCAACACCAAACAAAAACTAGGTGAACTATTCTCAGTATTCATGCAATGATGGTGCCAAATGTCTAGCAGACGTTCTCTTCAGTTACCTGAATGAGAACTAGTGGAAATATTCATTTCCAACTTAAATGAAGAAATGGAATTTCACCTGGATGTCAAAGACACAGACTCTTTTAATGATATGATCACCAAGGGCTTGAAATGTGAAAGGGCACTTATCAAGAAAGGACTCATCAAAATCTATAATGAACCAAAGGATGGTCCTCGCCCACACTTCAATAGTGATAAACCAAGCTTCTGGAACAAAAACAAGAATATCGTCAACGATGGGGTTGTGGATGCCTGGACTATCCAAAATGCACAACCTGTGGTTCGGTTTGCAAGACAAAATCCTCCACCTCAGAACAACATGAATGTTCCTTTGAATCAAGGTCGCATCACATCTCATGATGAACCAAGACCTCATCAGCAAAAACAAAAACGCACATACACTCCCTTAGGGGAGCCAATTGAAATAGTATTACGACAACTCATTTCTCAAAATTTGGTCACTCTCCCTAAAACATCAAACTATGAACCTCAGGTCAAACCTGCATGGTGGAGAGATACTGAACACTATGATTTCCACCAAGGAAGAGGACACAAGACAAGTAATTGCCACCGATTGAAAGATCTTATTCAGGATCTTATTGACCAAGGAGATATTGAAATTGAAGGACATGACCCAAAAACAACAAATAATGATCATCTGATGTTCAAAAATCCACTTCCATCACAAGATCAAAGGGGTCCTTCCACTTCCAGGTGAGGCACTGATACCACTGATTATACACAAGCTGCGTATAATTACACTGTAAATCATCTGTATGATTCCAGTGAACAAGTTGCAACTATAACCTTCAAAATCCCAACTCAAATTGCAATGTTGTTACACGATGTGGAAAGGTCACCATAAAAGCAGCTCCACAAGGCACCACCTTCATCCCAAAGCAGTACAATCTTGTGGAACAATTAGATAAAAAGCCCGCGCTTATATCCATTTTAGAGCTATTGCGCCTATCGCCATCTCATAAAACAATCTTGGATCAAGCACTCCAAGAGGCATCAGTCCTTGCAAACCTAAATACAGACCAATTTCAAGCCATGGTTGGAAGTCTAAAGTCATCACCTTGTCTCACTTTTTTCGAAAGTGACAACTCTTCCTTCCAACAACCTCATAACGCTTCGCTACACATTGAAGGCTTTATCAACCAGCATAGGATCAAGCGAGTCTTGATCGATAATGGAGCAGGCCTGAATATTTGTACACTACAATTGGTCATAGCATTGGGATATGCAGTAGAATCAGTGGATCCTCGTAAGAAGATCACAATCAAAGCCTATGACGATGCAGAGCGGTCATCTAAAGGAGCTGTGGTACTACCAATCCAAGTGGGCCCTATAGTAAAGCACATCATCTGTCAGGTTTTGGACCTTCCTCTACCATACAATCTATTGTTAGGGAGACCTTGGATACATGACATGCAAGCCATTCCATCTACCTACCATCAATGTATCAAGTTCCCACATAATGGTGTAGAGATCACAATCCTGGGCGATGCAAATCCCTTTGCGTATTACCATAATATCAGCCATCAACCAGAGATTACCGTTCCTAATAATAGAGAAGCCATTTCCTCCACATCATATATAAGTCCCGCCTCTCTTGCCAGTTAGAACACCACTATACCAAAGCAAGAAAAGCTTAAAATGAAGATAGCAGAGGAAGGTCCTGGGGAATACAACTTAAGTCAACTCTTTTGTGTGGGACAAACGCCCACTTCTCCTAGAACACATGGTAAACCACAACAGTTACTCCAGCAACCACTAAACATGCCTACATGTGCTTTGATGCCTTTCATCCTTGGAAAGAGTCAAGAAGAAGAAACCCAAGATGAGGACTTGGCAGAATGGATCTATAAAGATCCCATCACCACTGATATACTGAAAGTTAAACTTCCTATGGATCAGTATGGCAAAGGTCTCCTCATTATGCAAAGAATGGGGTATGATGGCCAAAGTGCTTTGGGATATGCAAACAAGGACGACATGAACCCCTACTACCAGAATTAAAGCCCAAAGATAATACAGGCCTAGGCTTTGAAAAGGAGATATTTCCTAAGCTCAAATTCAAAGGAAAACCCAGCAAACCATTATGTCAGCCTACTGCAAAAAGGACACCTTTCATTATCAAAGTAGCATCAAGCACCATCACAACTGCCCCATCGAGGCACAAAACCCCAACACAACTATCACCAGTGCCAATCATCCCACCAATCAAACTAGTAATCTCATCCATAGCAGCCATCACATCAATAGCACTATTAGCAGTAGCAACTGTATCAGAACCCGCAGCAGCATCTATGGCACCAACAGTTCCAGCAGAAGCCACTGAGTCAACACTATCGATACTCCCTGTACCATATTCTTTTATCCCCATCAACCTTCCCGTAGCACCAATCACTACAAAGGTACATCAACCAATCACACCTGCAGTATTTAACTCAAAAGACATCCCAGTATGGTATAGTAATCGGATGCTGGAAAGTGACTTAGAGACTGACTCACATGAGTGGGAATTTGATTCTGTACAGCTTAACACTTCAGATGAGGAAGACACATCACCACCTCCACCACGCAAAGACATCCCTGTTTACGGAGAAGCACAGATAAAGACCACTTGGGTTCCTGAACTGAAAACATCTTCCACAGACCCTACGTCTCATCCTACACCTGATTCTGACAGGGAGAGTACCATTAATGACCTTCACCATAACGTCTTAACCCTCACTGATACATCTAACGCACTTAACCTAATCGATGAAGTAATGCCCATTATCCACCCTGAACTCATCGAATGGAACCAACCAAATTCCCCATGCCTTAACTTCTTCCAAAACAATGAGGCCATCATTGACTTTTTGGAATTAAGGGATAACCTACCAAGCAGGGATCACAAAGCTGGATTCACCATTGAACTTAATAGCGCAACATACTTCAGGGCGGATGCCAAACCTTTCAGTTGCAAAAATATAACAATAAAACATGGATCTTCCAGTGAAAACCACACTGTGGCACTATTTGATCACACAAAAGTAAAAAGAAAGAGCGTATCCAATGGTGAAAACCTCTCTAAGGCGCCTGAGGATGAAAGGTTTGACATTCTCCCTGCTAATGCACAACGGGAACGATCAAGAATTCTCATCGAGGAAACCAAAGAATACAATGTGGGGACTCCTGAAAATCCTCATCTCATACATCTGGCATCTCTTCTCACTCCAGAGGAACAGCCTAAATTTATAGAGTTCTTCCAGAAGCATCAGATCAACTTTGCATGGTCATATGCAGACATGCCTGGGCTTGATCCTGATTTAGTCATGCATCACCTCACCGTAGCGGAAGGAGCCAAACCTGTCAAGCAGAAGCTTCGTAAGATGCATCCTCAAATTGCAGTACTAGTCAAAACAGAACTCAAGAAACTCCTAGATGTTGGTTTCATTAGACCAATTGATTATGCAGAATGGATCTCCAATATTGTGCCTGTTGGCAAACCAAAAGGGGGCATCCGCATTTGTACTGACTTCAGAGATCTAAATAAATCTTGTCCTAAGGATGACTTCCCCCTTCCAAATATCGACATCATAGTGGATCTGACAGTAGGACATGCCATGCTTTCACTCATGGATGGCTTTTCAGGATACAATCAAATAAAGATCGCACCAGAAGATCAACATAAGATAGCCTTCACCTGTCCATGGGGCACATATTGCTGGAATGTAATGTCTTTTGGTCTAAAGAATGCAGGAGCGACCTATCAAAGAGCAATGACCACCATCTTCCATGACATGATGCATACTATGATGGAAGATTATGTGGATGACTTACTAGCAAAATCACTCACCAGAGAAGGACATCTCCACATCTTAGATAAAATCTTTGATAGACTGGAACAATACCATGTTCGACTTAACCCAAAGAAATGTGTCTTTGGAGTAACCTCCGGGAAGCTTCTAGGATACATTGTCTCAAGCAAAGGTATTGAGGTCAACCCAACAAAGGTAAAAGCAATCATGGACATGCCACCACCAAAGAATATCAGTTAGCTAAGGACATTACAAGGGCGGCTTCAATCCATCCGAAGATTCATTGCACAATTGGCTGATAAGTGTCACCCATTCACACACCTGCTACACAAGAACATCCGCTTTCAGTGGGATGCTCGATGCCAGCAAGCATTTCAGACGCTTAAAGACTATCTCATGAATCCACCATTGCTGATCCCACCAGATACAAGTAGACCATTGTTACTCTACATCTCAACAACAAGTACAGCATTGGGTGTACTACTGGCACAACATAATGCAGAAGGAAAAGAGTGTGCTATTTACTACATCTCTCGCACACTGGTGGGCTATGCACTCAATTACACACCTATTAAGCGAGCTTGCCTAGCAGTAATCCTAGCAGCCACTAAACTAAGGCACTATTTGTTAACACACAAGGTACAACTCATTGCAAAGATTGATCCACTCAAGTATTTACTCAGCAAAGTAGCATTGACAGGCCGCTTGGCCAAATGGGTGATGATTCTAAGTGAATTTGACATCGATTATGTGGACCATAAGGCTATCAAAGGGCAAGTCATTGCAGATCAGTTGGCCGATGCACCACCCATAGGCGAGCATCCTCTCATTTCCAATTTTCCAGATGAAGAGATGTTCATGATCACAACAACACAACCATGGAAACTATACTTTGATGGTTCATACACTAGGCATGGCTCGGGGGCAGGCATTCTGTTTATCACACCTCAAGGTGATAGCATCCTGAAGTCTTACAAGCTCACATTTCCATGCACAAACAACATAGCAGAGTATGAGGCCTTGATCACAAGACTCAAGCTAGCCGTACAATGGAAATTACAAGAACTACAAGTATATGGTGACTCCCAACTGGTCATTCGACAAGCAACAGATGAATATCAGACCAAGGATGATAAACTCATGCCATATAAGCAAATGGTGGACAATATAAAGGCATCATTTACCACAATTACCTTTGAGCAGATACCAAGAGATCAGAATCAAGCTGCTGACGCTATGGCTACTATTGCATCTCTCCTAGATCTTCCACAGAATTCAACACGCTATGAGTTCTTGGTAGAACAACTTTGGATTCCCGCTTATGATATCCCCGAATCCAAAATGATATGTCGCCTTGTCGGTTCTGAATCCCCATGGTACGGTGAATTCTACACCTATCTCTACAATCACACCCTTCCTCCCAACCAATCAAATAACCAACGTAAAACCTTCATTCGCCAAACTGCTCGATATACCATTATTGTTGAAACCCTATACCGATGCAGTCTTGATGGTACTCTCCTTCGATGTTTGGAACAAGGTGAGATAACAAAGGCTTTGGAAGAGGTCCATGAAGGAATTTGTGGAACCCATGCAAGTGGTCCGTCACTAGCTAAGAAACTCCTGCGCAATGGATACTATTGGCCATCTATGGAAAAAGATTCCTACTACTTTGTTAGAAAATGCAAGAAATGTCAAGTTCATGGTGAACTGATACATGCACCAGCCCAAGAACTGCAACCAATCATGACACCATGGCCTTTTTGTTAATGGGACCTTGACCTTGTGGGTAAGATTCATCCATCTTCATCCAATGGCCATAAATTCATTATTACTGCCATTGAATATTTCACAAAGTGGATCGAAGTTGTTCCACTTACCCAAGTCACAAGCAAGCAGATTGCCTCATTCATCCTCAACTACATCATCTGCCGTCATGGTGTGCCCATGTCCATCATCACAGATAACGGTCTTCCTTTCAAAAATCATGATGTCCATGAACTTTGTGAGAAATTTCATATCCAACACCGCTTTTCCACTCCCTATTACCCACAAGGCAATGGTCAGGATGAAGCATCCAATAAAAACATATTGAGGATCCTAAAGAAGACAGTCAATGATGCTGGCCATGATTGGCATGTTCAACTGAATCTAGCACTATGGGCATATTGAACTAGCATTCGGACCCCTACAGGCGCAACTCCTTATTCATTGGTCTATGGTGCCGAAGCTATCTTACCTATTGAGGTGGAGATACCATCACTACGGGTTTCCTTGCACAATCTCATTGATGATGAAGCATACAGAGTATCCCATCTTCAGGACTTAGAGTTACTTGATGAGAAGCGACAAGCTGCATACAATCACCTCAAAGCCTATCAGCAGTGCATGAGTAGAAGCTACAATCACCGAGTTAGATCTTGTACATTTGAGGTAGGTGATCTTGTTCTCTGAGATAATCCTCACAACCAACCAAACAAAGAACATCAGGGCAAGTTTGAATAAAACTGGTTGGGCCCATATGTTGTCACTGCTGTATTCGGGTTTGGGGCATATCAGTTGGCTACATCAAAAGGAGAACCGCTCACAGATCCAATCAACAGCATGCACCTCAAATGGTTTTATACCTAAGCTGAACAAAGCATCAGGCTTCCCTGCATACCAGAAAATACCACAAACATTCAGAAAAATGTCCTGAAGAAATACAAAAACATTCAAAAAAGTAAAGAAAAATCATGCATCCAAATGGTGAACAACCACTCTGGTGGCACCTTGGGTAAGTGCGATGGTGAAAACCTGGCAAACAGGCACCACTCGTAAAGACAATGGCTCCAATATCTTTCAGGCTCGTTGCGATCACATTCATACATACACACATCCATCCATCTGAACCATGGCTTGTTATTTGATCTGCAATAAAGAGAAAGTACTGCATGCATCCTACATCCCGCTTTTTTATAGTCATGTCTAAAAACTGGGGGCAATGCCTTTAACCTATTGATGGAAGTGGATTCTACATTGTCTTGTGATTCATTAAAGTTCTTCATTTAAAACTATCTCACAAAACCCAAAAAAAAACATTCAAAACAATTCAAAATCCAAAAACATTCAAAACAAACACCAAAATATCAAAAACATTGGAAATCAAATCAACAAAATCCAAAAACATCAAAAAACATCAAAAATCAATCAAAAACATGGCACCACATTGTACATAATCATCCACACAGATACCAAACAAACATTGTGATATACTCCACAAAATGACCACTTATCAATCGACCACACAATCAACATCAACAAATTGGAAATTGTCTTTCAAACAAAGATACATCCTTCCTTACCAAAACAAAGACAAAAAGTGACATTTTCTTTGATAAGAAAATTATGTTAAGCTATCAAATACTTGGTTGATTTGTGAGTACAATCATTCATTTATCTATATCGGGATCTTTCAGCATTGTTTTGTATCATTTGCGCATTATTTTCGATGAAGTTCTGGGGCATGTACTAATGGTGTTTACATGGGAAGTTCACCAAGCTACTTGATCTTATGCCAAATGCAGTCATAGATCATTATGGCTTGCTGACTACAGTGTATACCTCAACCATATGAGCATGAAACATTACCAAGGATCCTTATTCTTTATTCTTTATGTATATAATGTTTGTTTGTAGGAACATTGCTCTTCCTTTGGTTCCTACCCCCCCTCATCCAATTTGGATAAAGTTTTTTATCTCTTAGTACGGTATGCACTTGTCTCAGGATATGATCAGCCTAAGATCAAGGAGGACGATCCAAGTCATGCACGAACGGAGATAATCCTTGTCTGTTCCGCAAGCAATACTCTGGTCGACTTGACCCTTATATCAAGTCATTTGTATTAACTTGCTATATAAAATCCATGTAAGGAATACTCAGGTCATCTTGAATCATTATGTCAAAATGCTTGTATTCTCTTCCAACATTTTAAAGCTCAATGATGAAAATAGAGCACTATGGATCGTCATCTCGTCTGATCTGTATATATTGCATTTCGTTGCATTCCACCCATCCATACATTCATAATAGTTGCATATCATACATACATAGTCATAATAATGCATACTCTATTTTCCTCTTCTTCCATAGGAATGAGTCATAGGTTCTCCATTTCTTCTATCTAACATTGAACCCCCCCCCTCACCCTCCCCATCTCGATAATCAGCATCACATACCCTACATCATTTCTCAATCAACCCAATCAAGCCACGTTCATCACCATCCATCTCTAAATAGGAGGGATTGTGTTTCCTATGCTAAGTCATCCAATAAGCCAAGCAAGTTACTCTCTCTGCACAGGTACCTTGACTCACACACACCTAGACTATCAACAGATACTCTGATCAAGTATCTTCAGGTCTCAACAGGTAATCGATTATGGTAATCCTAGACTACATTAGGCATTTATCATAATGACCTAGTCTCAACGGGGTTGCCATGATTCCCCACAACCATCCATCACACGCACACACTATCAATTGATCAACCAATCAAACACAATCCAACGGACAATTACATCAATTGTCTACGTCTCAACGAGTATTTTGCTTCATATACCTTGACTTCATCGAGCAATTACATCAATTGTCTAAGTCACATCAGGTCACTTTGATTCACTTACTCAGACTTTATCATGTCCAAGCGACCAACTGACATCAACTGTCACGCTTTGACTTGACTGGGGCAGTTAAACCGATTGCAACAAATTGTCCAACCAATTTTGATCAATTGTATAGCATCAATCCAAACCCCACACTACATCTGCTATGTATCTCTTGCATGACCTCAAGATACTCGCTGGCTTGTTGTTTCTTCATATTCACTCCATTTTCTCCCATTCTTTCATCATTAGTTCTAATTTCTTCTATTCTACCTCCCCTCCACTTTTCATTCTTTTTCGAGAGATCGCCCGATTTTTTGAAAATTTTTGGCCCATCTCTCGAGGGGGCATACCACCCACTAAATTAACATTTATGGGGCATTTTCTTCACACCAGTTTTTCTTTCTTTGAAACGACGTGATAAACCGCACCGTCTCAAAGAGGGGCAAATGTAGTCACACGAATCTGTCCAGCTTAATTAAATAAATAAATGCTATTTATGTGATTAAAAATCCACTAGCCATCAATTAATTAAATTAATATTTAATTAATTCATCCCCAAACATTCTTCTATTAATTAAATAAATTATTCAATTTATTTTAATTAATTCATTAAATCAAATTCCAATCAATTAAATAAATAAAATCTATTTATTTAATTAAATCCCCCTATTCCTCTTTTAAATAAATTAAATAAAAACATTTATTTAAATCATTATCCCCCCCCCCCCCCCGCACTTGCATTTTCCTACAAATGCAACTTGCACTCATTTATTGAAATAAACTAATTTTATTTTAAATAAAAATCCTATTTTCCCTCACCCACCAAATCCAATTGCAAAATCTAATCCCCTTCTAGATTCTTCTAACCCCTTCCTAATTAGCCTAATCTATCCCTTAATTATTGTCACATTCCTAAGTAAAATGGAGTCACTTCTCAAAGACTTAAAAAGTCTTTGAAAAGCATTTAATGCTTTGTGTGTTCAACAAATTAACCCCCAAAGTCTTCAAAAACCACTAATGGCTCTTACATGACCATTTATGGCTCTTACATAACCATTTATGGTTATTTCAAACTTGTCCCCCCAAGCATTTATTGCTTTGACCATATTTATCCTTCTTGTCTTTGCACAAGAATTTATCCATTGGATAAAAGCTTTATTCTTTGAATAAAGAGTTTATTCATTCAATTAACCTTGACTTTAACTCCCAAAGTCATGTCAAGCATTTAATGCTTATTCCCTCTCCTCTCAACCTATCTCACATTGACACTTGTCATCCTGGGATTGGGTTGAAATCCCTCACATGGATTTGAAATCATTCAATCCTGACCCTTGTTGAGATTACTCAATCTCAACCATCCATTGCTCCATTTTTCCTATAAATAGAGCTCATTTCTTCATAATCCAGATCCTGAAAACTTGTATGCATTTAACCTATAGGCATTTTAGAGAGCATTTAGCATAGCAAACTAAAATCTTGTTATTTTGGTTAAAAATCAATCATTTTTAAATAGCATCTAGTATTTTAGCTTTTCATTTTACATTGAGAGCAAAATACTCAAATCTCAATCCTCCATAAGCATCCATAGTGCAAAAAGTTGCTGAGAGCTACACTATTTTGGAACTTGGAGAGGAGAGGAACAAGGGAGAAGGAGCTAAGAGCATGTTTGGAGGTATTTGGAGATGCCTCATCATATTTGCTTCTTTAGTTAAATATGCTTTCATGTTTTTAGTATCTCTTTTGATATGCCTGTTTAGATTAGTTTTTGATTGATGAACACTAATGATTTTCTGGTGTCTTGTGTTGTTTGTCATTTGCTAACCTTGTCCATTTAGCAGAGCATCACTTGCTTTCACAAGTTCTTCTCTATTTCATATGCTCAAAGTTTAGCTCCCTGTCTGCATTTTGTGTTTGTAACTTGTTGTTCCTGCTATTTTCTGTCAATTCTCTATCATTCACCCTAGACCTAACGTTAAATATGTTCAAAACAATTTCAGCTAGATAAAGAAAAAGAACTTAATTTGCATTCAATCTTTTTACATTTGATCAATTGATTTCTCCCTTCCTTTAATATTTTGTTTGGGAAGTTGATTTATTTCCTAGTTTACAAGGCTTAACTTGTGAAACCTTAATTTTCCATCCAATATAATATCATCTTGAGACTTATAGACACTTTTCTTAAGTTTAAATCAAATACAACAAAAATAAGAGAAACAAGGATTTCAATACCTAAAGTGAACACAACATCAACTTGTTGCTAAGTTTATGCCATGAAGAAGAAAAGTGATGTGCTATCTTTCATTGGTAAATTTCATCCACGTAGCAAGAGAAAGGTAGGGTTTTCTTGTTGTAGGCATTTTCTTTCATGGTGTGGTAACAAAAAATGGCAAACTAATTCAAACCCACGTTGCAAAAAGAAAGGAACACACTATAAAGAATAAGAAGTTTAAAATCACAAGGGCACCACATTGCTAGATATAGAGAAGTTCCAAGAGTTAGTTCAAAGCCTCACCCACATCAATAGTTGTTTTGCCTCTTTATTTTGCTAGGTATGCCCCATGTACATGAAGATATATATGTTCTCAGATACTTGTAAATGGTTTCAAGATATTTGTAAATAGAAAGTAAATAAATGCACAACAACATCATCTTTGAGTTTTGAATTGCTCTGAGGAGGAGTATAGTTGTTGGTTCCTAATAATGCCCTAGTAATTAAGACACATTTCCTTGACCAAAGGGTTCAAATCTTTGCATCACTTGATCACTAATTCATTAATCAGAAGCTCATTCACTTGTCAACCTAGGAACATATAATTGAAACAGGTTTGCACTATATGTGCACTAAGAAACTCATAAGGTATATTAGCTTAAGCTTGAAGCAACTAAATAAGGAATTGATGGAAAGCATTGACTTCTAGTGCTAGTTCTACTGATATCGATTTAATCTACTTAATATGAAATTTATAACTTTGTGCAAAAAATAAACTAACCAGCTGGTGATCATAAACTCTCTTTTATTTTGGTTGTAGGAATAGTCATAGAATGGAGTTTATGTGGCTGCAGGAAAGTCAACTGAAAGATTCTAATGAACAAACATAAGCTTTCTAATGAACTCACTCAGTAGAGCATGAAATTAAATGAATGTGGATGCTCCCTAAGTGGGCACCCTTGGATGAGTTTCCAGAAACTTAACCAAATCTAAAGATAACAACAACATCATAAACACATTGATACTCTTCAACAACAAAGATGGTAGAACTGAAATCTCTTTTATTATTTAGACCATGAAAATAATGTACACTTCATGCTCAAAAAGATAAAATTGCATTACATATTCCATCCTTAACCGATGTATTTATAAGAGATTCTACAACTAACTAACTATACAATCGATCCACTCCCAACAGATTAGGAGGATGAATTTAATTAAAAATAAAAGCATAGAAAGATGAATAGTTCAAGGACTCAGTCTTATGCACAAAATAGGCCATGGTTCCCTCTAGATTTCCTCGACAACCCAACACATGTTCTGAAGCAACAACTACATCAACCACAACTCATATTTTTGTCATAATCAAAAGCTACTAGCTTGACTGGTTCAATAGTCCTATTTGATCATGACCACAATTCTTTGAATCAACAACAAATGTCCTTTGTTGACTTGGTCTCACAACCAGTTGCATACATAAGAGTTAACATGTACAACATACATTTGCATAATACTACCCTTAATCAACATTTAGTCAAACATTCCCTTATCATTAATATGGATTTAGCATATCATTTATAAGGTAGATCAATAGATAGAAAAGTTCATAGGTTTTAAACATAAAAAGGCTTATATCTATCTCAACTGTAATATCTGAGGCACAAAATGACAAATCTAACATAACATAAAGTTCATATAAGATCACCAAAAAGGTGACAAATAATCTCCCCCCAATCTAACTAATGCTTGTCCACAGCATTTGCATGTTCCTCTAATGTTTCAATTCTAAAATTTGTCACCTCTGTCTCCCCTGTAGCTTGAACATATGGATCCCAATTAAAATCTTGATTTTCCTCTATTTCTTTTCAGCGGGCTCCTCAGCTTCTTTATCATATGTATGGAGATTCTTCCAATTTGGAGCAAGGTACAAAAAAGTGGATGGTGAAATGTAAGAGGAATCCACCTTTCTTGAAATTATCTTCCCAACTAGATGTACCTGACTGCCCTTTTCAACATTGCACAATTTGAGGGACTAACTCCATGACCTCTCCCATTCTGGCTTTCAATTTTAGAATTTCCTTATCCTTCCTATTGATTTTAAAACAAATCAAGATAACCCCTCCCCACAACCAAAATTTTACATGGGTCCACACATGGGAAGGGATATACAAACAAGTAGGTTAGGAAATAAATGCTATCAACTAATGATAAGGAAATAACTCAAACAAAATGTGATTAATAGTAATAATCATAAAAATATTTGCACACATACTTGAAGTTGTGACGCATAATAAGCAATAAATATCGGTGTTGATGTGATTAATGATAAACATGCAATGTAACAACAAAGCCAAAGTATGAAAGAAAATGAGTACGAATGAAAAACTAAAAGATAGAAATGAGGTGGAATGATGGTGGAAGATAGAAGAAAGCATTTTCATGTAGACATGAAAAATTTATTAGGAAAATGTAAAGTTGAACCTTATTCAGCATGTGGCAAACTAGGAAGCCTACCAAATGTTCCTGTAGCAAATTTTAAATTCGATCATCCGCGAATTGCTATAGGAACTCTTGTTTAGAAATAGGCCTATGATAAAGGAAAAGCCAATGGCCATTTACCAACAACTTAAAATGGACCAGATCTATTGTGGTGAGTCACACAACACCATTTTCAAAGACCTCAGCAACTTCATATGGTCCCATCCAACGTGTCTGCAGCTTTCCATGGTTATCCTGATATTTGGAGTCATATAGAAATGCCTAATCTCTAGGAGAAAATTTCTTATTTCTAATATGATTATCATGCCATCTGACACACTACTACGTAGTGAGCTCTGTGTGATGGAGAGATTGCTTTTTGTATTCATCAAGGGCATAATTCTTCATGATGCGCTCCTCCTGAGCTTTATCAATATCTATATCCAAGTCAAGGGTTGTCCACAAAGTCTTGTATTCAAATTCTATTAGAAGAACAGTTGTTTTTCCATAAATCAACTCAAATGGTGTGAAGCTAGTGGTTGTCTTCTATGTTATTCTGTAATCCTAGACTGCCTCTGGTAACCTAGATGCCTAGTCCTTCTTATGGAGATCTACAGTTTTTGTGAGAATGGACTCAATTTCCTTGTTTGTGACCTCTACCTATTCATTGGCTTGGGCGTGGTATGGAGTTGACTTTTTATGATGAATTTTGTATTAATTATTTATGATTGTTATTAAAGTAGAAGTGAATTGTGGCCCCTGATCAGTGACTAGCTCCCTAGGGACTCCATACCTAGTAAAAATTTCTTCATAAATGAGCTATGCAATTTTTTTATCCATAGCATGTTTCATAGCTCTAACTTCCACCAATTTGGTAACATAATCAATACAAATAAGGATATAATATTTACCATTAGAAGGAGGCTCAATAGGACCAATAAACTCCATTCCCCACTTATCAAATGGATTGCAAAGGCATCTCATCAGACTTAGTTGGTCTCCCCATTCATTGACATCGGTCACACTTCCTAGTATGTTTTGACGACATCCTTGTGAAGGGTTGGCCAATAATAACCAGTGTTGAGTATCTTCATGGAGGTCCTTTTTGTACCAAAATGTCCTCCACATGGCTCATCATGGAAGACATGCAAAATATCATAGGTTTCATCTTCTCTAACACATCTACATATCACATGGTCTGGTCTAGTATAGTATAGACATCCTGCAAACCAGTAATATGGAAAAGTCTTTTCAACTAGCAACCTTTTCTCCTTTGGAAAAATAGGGAGGAAATTTGCCTGAAACTAGATAGTTTTCTATATTGACATACCATATTGTATAAGTGTTGATAGAAAATAGTTTCTCATCCATAAATGAATCATCAATGATGGGCTCAGAGCTAGATGTTGTAAGCCTTGAAATAAAATCTGCAATTGCATTGGCCTTCCCTGGCTTGTCCACTATTGTAATGTCAAAATCTTGCAGTAATAACAACCACTTGGATAACTTGCCTGCTACCAAAGGTTTGTTCATGAGATACTTGATGGTTGCATGATTAGTATGGATGGACAAACACTAGATACCGAGTGATATAATGCCTAAATTTATCAAAGCCATAAACCACTGCTAGCATTTCCTTTTATGTTACTGTGTAGTTCAACTCAGCTCCCTATAGGATCTTGTTGATGAAATATATTGCATTTTCATTGACTCCTTCCTTTTGACCCAAGACAACTCCAATTGCATAGTCAAAGGCATCTATATGAATATGAAATGGAAGCTCCCAATTAGGTCCTCAGAGAATAGGTGCTTTAGTCAAAGCATCCTTGATTGTGGAGAGTTCTTGATCACAAAAATTTGTCCAGATTACTTCAACATCTTTTGTTAAGAGTCCATACAATGGTCCAGCTATTTTTCTAACGTCTTAGATAAATCTTTTTTCATAGCTTGCATGACCTAGGAAGCTCCTTACATAATTTTACTTTGTAGGCACTGCTATATTTTTTATAACTTCTATTTTAGCAAGGTCCACTTTAATGCATAGTTGAGATATGTCATGGCCTAAAACTATAACTTATGTCATCATGAAATACTTCTCACTATTTAGGGATAAATGGTGATCTTCACATCTTTGTGATACCTTTCCAAATTGGATAGGGATCCATTAAATTTTTCTCCGTAGGTTTTGAAATCATCCATGTATATTTCTATTCTATTGAGAGAAATATCAAAGAAGATATTGATAACTTCCCTTTGAAATGTTGCAAGGGCATTGCACAAGCCAAAAGGGAGAACTGAATAAGCAAATGTAACCCAAGGGCATGTGAAGGTATTTTTATCTTGATCCTCAGGAGCAATTTTGATCTGGTTATATCCACTAAACCCATCCAGAAAGGAGAAATATTGCTTCCCTGCTAGATTATCCAATCTGCGATCAATAAAAAGTAATGGGAGTGATCCTTCTTAGTGGTTGCATTAAGTTCTCTATAGTCAACAAACACTCTCTACTTGCCTCCTTTATTTGGTATAATGACCAAAGGAGATACCCATTGTCTATTAGAGATAGGATAGATGAAGTGCATGTAACAATTTTTGCAGTTCTTGTTTAACAATTTCTCTTACTACAGGGTTCACTCTCCTATGTAGTTGTTGGATTGGTTTGCAACATTTTTTGATGTAAATTCTATGTGTACAGATCATAGGATCCAATCCCTTCATGATAGTTCTAAGAAAAGGCATGTTGGTGGGTTTGTAGGGGTGTTGACAAAGATTCATGTTGGGTTCTAGTCAACTTATTGTTGATATTTAGGAACATTCCTGGAGAAGCCTCTAATTGCTCAGTCATTTTTATAATAGATGCAGGACTAGTAGTGGGGATCTTAACTTCATGTGGGAGTAATGCATGCAGTAGGTGTGACTAGTCTTGGAATTCAAGGGTAGAGGGTAATGGTAACAACATTTTCAAAGGACATAAAAGACGATGCTTTGTTGCAGCTCCCAACTCATAATTATTTGAGATAATTTGGGATAAAATTTCATCATCATCTTGTAATTGCAAGATAGAACTCCTACCAATCATCATTAATGATTGCAGAGAATTAACCTCCTCAACATCATCACCCAAGTCAGGCCAAACTGCAATAGCATTCTCTTCATGAGGCTTGGTTCGTGGAAAAAGAACAAGCTTCTTAGTGGTATTTCCATTTGAAATGGTCATATCTCCAGACCTACATCTTATATAGGCATCTACAGTAGTTGTCCTATTGGTATTTTGGTATGGTTTTGTCATTGATGTCAAGACCTACTAAATACACCCACTTTGGAGATCCAACAACATTCATCGGCAATCAGTAAACTGTTCAAAACAGTCACCGGTATATGGTTAACCGATAGGATATAATGTTCATCGGTACCTGCATTGACATGGAAGACACCTGGTAATATCAAAGACATCATGTGGACACCTTTCCTTGAAGTAATAATCATTGACATATTCTTATTTGCATATTTGCTTTTACCGACAAATAGGTCCAGGTTATCTAGGGTTACACCGACAGGTTTATCTTTTCCAAATCAGCATGGTATGCTATGGAGATGATTTATTATTGTTGTAAATGCATTAAGCCAACATGTTCAATCGATTATTGCATCGGATATTATATTATTTGTAAATGTTTTATTGTAATATCTTGTAGAGCCGACCTACTAAAATTGGTCTTAGGGTATGGTATAAATGTAAGATCTTATTTGTAAGATCATGTGTGGAATGCAAAAAAGATTTAAGGAAGGATATATGCAAAATCAAGTAGAGATACACATGAATACATCATTTGAAGGTGAAGTTAGGTTTTTGTAGAAGCATATCAGCATTACACCGGTACTGAATCCAGCATATGAAGATGCTATTTTGTGTAGTACATTCTCATTGGATTTAACCATCCAACTGTAGTTAGTGTGACTCCCATTTGTGTTTGAGCAGTGAGCTCTAGGCTGTTGGCCTTTGTGCATGTGCAGACCCCTCTTTGTACACTTACCATCTGTAGTAGTATCATCTGATTGTGGGTAGGGTTTCCCACCGTGGTTTTTCCCTTTACAGGGTTTCCACGTCCAAATATTTGTGTCATGTGTTGTGGATAACTTTATGTTTATGTTTCATGCACTAATTCTTACCGGTATAGCAATTTTCTGTTAACACTGTTTACTGGCATACTTAACTATCTTACCAGTACTAAGCATTAAGTTGGTTAATAAGATTTTAGTGTGAATTTATTAGACAACTAATTCACCCCCCCCCTCTCAGTTGTCCCCAGGACCTACAATTGGTATGAGAGCCTAGTCCTCTTTTTGCAGAAGTTTGACAACTTGAGGAGATCCAATGTCTACTAATTATTTCAGAAAGGATAGTCCTAAACTTGATGGAACCAACTTTGGAATATGGAAAATTAGAATGGAGACACATCTGAATTGCATTGGTAAAGACATCTGGGAAGTTACTAAGAATGGTTATACTGCTACTGTAGCTGGTCAGCCTGCTCCTATTACTTTAGCTAAAGATGAAGAAAATTATTGCAAAGCAAGAGAAGCACTCTTGAGCGCATTATCAGATCAACAAATCATGCGGTTATCAGACAAATCTACTGCAAAAGCTATTTGGGATCATTTGGAAACACTGAATGAAGGGGATTCCACAATCAAAATTGCAAAACTTGAAAGCTTCTGAGTCAGGTATGAACATCTGAAAATGGAAGAAGATGAAATAATTTCTGCTTTTATGGAAAGAGCAAATGAAATTGTGTTAGGTATCAAATGTTGTGGAGGAACCTTGAGTGAAGATGAGATTGTTTCAAAAATCTTAAGAGGTTTGCCACTGGAATATAAAATGAAGGTTACTGCTATTAATGAGTTGAGAATAATGCCTAAGACATCAGTAACTAGGGATACATTGATTGGAAAACTTTCAGCTTTTGAAATTGAGGAATTTGGTCCTGTTGCTACTATAAAAACTGATTTGGCCTTCAAAGCATCAACATCATCTGCTCCATCTTTTGATAAATCAGACTGGAGAGCCTTTTATGCAAAAGAACTTGAAGAAATCAGGAAGGAGAATGAAGAGCTTGAAGAACTTGAAGCACTATTTGCAAGGAAAATGCCAAAAGGTCCAATTGGAAGTAAGTATGAAGGTAAAGCACCCTTTAAATGTTTCAACTGCAATAAGATTGGTCATATGGCTTCAAGATGCCCTGATAGACATGCTAGACTAAGAGAAGAAGCTAGAAGGACATACAAACCTAATCCTAAATATCAGAGATACAGATTTAAGAAAAACAAAGATAAATCTTGTTACATTGTTGATGAAGGTGTGACTGATGATTTTGATGAAGATTCAGTAGACAACAGATGCGTCTTTGTTTCTATAACAAAAGATCAACTGGTACCTATTGCTCAACTGGTAGAACAAGCCCTAGCAGCTAAAGTGGAATCAAAGGATGAATGGATTATTGACTCAGGATGCTCACATCACATGACTGGAGGCAAAGGTAAATTCTTGAACTTTCAAGAATATAATGGAGGTTTAGTAAGATTCAGAGATGACAAAGCCTATTCAATCAAAGGTAAGGGTTCAATATCTCTTGATGGTAAACATAACACTAACAATGTTTACTATGTTGAAGGATTAAAACATAATCTTTTAAGTGTTGGTCAATTAGTTGAGAAAGGTTTTCAGTTACAGTTTAAAAATGGAAAATGCAAAATCATGAATAGAACTGGTTTGGAAATTGCAACCAGTAATCAGACTAGAGGTAATATCTTTCATTTGAATAACAATGAAAAGGCATGCTTAATTGCTCATATAGATGAAAGTTGGCTATGGCATAAAAGACTATGTCATGTAAATTTTGATTGCATGGTAAAAATTAGTACTTCTAAGGCAGTTAGAGATCTACCTAAAATTGTGAAACCTCAGAATACAATTTGCAAGGAATGTCAATTTGGAAAACAAGTTAGAGCTAGTTTCAAAAGTATTCCAAAAAAATCCAATAATGCTCTTGATTTAATTCACACTGATTTATGTGGTCCGGCTATAACTAAAAGCTTACAAGGTGATAGATATTTTATGCTAATTATTGATGATTATTCTAGAATGTGTTGGGTTACTTTTCTCAGAGAAAAATCAGAAGCACTTGGGAAGTTCAAACTATTCAAAGCAATGGTTGAAAATGAAACCAGTAAGAAAATTAAATGTTTAAGATCAGATCAAGGAGGAGAATTCACATCCAGAGATTTTAATGCATTCTGTGAAGTAAATGGAATCAAAAGACAGTTATCAGCACCTCAGACACCACAACAGAATGGTGTTGTTGAAAGAAAAAATAGAACTATTTTGGATGCAGCAAGAAGTATGTTATCAGAAGCAAATCTACCACATGTGTATTGGAGAGAGGCAGTAAGCACTGTTGTCTATACATTCAACAAAGTTCACATCAAAGGTGAAACTGGTAAGACACCTCATGAACTATGGTTTGGTAATACTCCTACTCTTAAGTATTTCAGAATTTTTGGAAGTAAATGTTATATTAGAAGAGATGAGTATATTGGAAAGTTTGATCGTAGAAGTGATGAAGGAATATTTCTTGGTTATTCATCTAAGAGTAAAGCTTATAGATGTTTTAATAAAAGACTACAAAAAATTATTGAGAGTACAAATGTAAAGATTGATGAACAATTCAAAGGAACTTCAAGGTATATAGACTCTGAACCAGTAACAAAAATTATGATAAATGAACCAACAGCAAATCCACCGGTACAGAATGATGATCCAGTTACTCCGGTATCATCAGAGGATACCACAGTAATTGAAGAACAACAACAGACTAAGACACCCCGGTATGTAAGACTGAATCATTCTGAAGATCAGATAATTGGAAGCAAATTTAAAGGAGTCATGACAAGAGGAAGATTGGCAAATGAAGAGGTATGTCTTATTTCTCAAATTGAACCATTATCTATAAATGAGGCATGTGAAGATAAATTCTAGATTAAAGCTATGGAAGAAGAATTAGGACAAATTGAGAAAAATAATACTTGGACATTAGTTCCCCGGCCTGAAAATAAAAATGTAATTGGAACCAAATGGGTATTTAGAAACAAACTCAATGAAGATGGTAAGGTTGTCAAGAATAAAGCAAGACTGGTGTGTAAGGGATATTCTCAGAAAGAAGGAGTTGATTACAATGAAACCTTTGCACTGGTAGCTAGAATTGAGGCAGTTAGATTATTCTTGGCCTTTGCAGCTCACAAGGATTACAAAGTTTATCAAATGGATATTAAATGTGCATTTTTGAATGGAGATCTTGAAGAAGAAGTTTATATTGAACAACCTAATGGATTTTCTTTGATAGATAACAATGATATGGTTTGCAGATTAAGAAAAGCTCTGTATGGACTAAAACAAGCTCCAAGAGCCTGGTATGCAAGATTGGATAAGTATCTTTTAAAAATTGGTTTTACTAAAGGAAATGCAGATAGCAATTTATATTACAAAGTAACTAATGACGACATCTTGATTATGGAAGTATTTGTTGATGATATAATCTTTGGAGGAGAAGATGGTTTATGCAAAGAATTTTCTCTTAAAATGCAGCATGAATTTGAAATGTCTATGATTGGAGAAATAAAATTCTTTTTAGGATTGCAGATTTTACAGTCTGATAAAGGCATATTTTTGAGTCAATCTAAGTACTTGAAAGAACTACTTCAAAAATTTGCGATGGAAAACTCTAAACCGGTAAGCACACCTATGACTACAAATGACAAATTATCTCAAAGGGATGAATCTACACCTGTCAATCCAACTAGATACAAATCTATGATAGGAGGTTTACTGTATTTAACACAAACCAGACCTGATATTATGAATGCAGTATGTATAGTTTCTAGATTTCAGAGTAATCCTAGGTAAAATAATGAATCAGCAGTAAAAAGGATTTTCCAGTACTTACAAGGCATAGCAAATCTTGGATTATGGTATCCTAAAGATGAAAATTTTGATCTATATGCATACACAGATGCAAATTGGGCTGGAGATGTGGATGATAGAAAAAGCACCACTGGAGGAGCATTCTTTCTTGGAAAGAGATTAGTTTCTTGGTTAAGTAAGAAACAGAGTTGTACATCTTTATCAACATCAGAATCAAAATATGTTGCAGCAACAACAAACTGTACACAGGTACTTTGGTTTAAGCAAATGTTGAAAGACATAAAGGTAAAATGCAAGGAACCTATTACTATATATTGTGATAACACTGCAGCAATTGATATATCTAAGAATCTAGTATTACACTCTAAAACAAAACATGTTTCTATAAAACTAAATTTTCTAAGGGAAAAAGTTGAAGAAAAGGAAATAAAACTGGTTTATGTGAATACTAAAGAACAGCTTGCAGATATTTTTACAAAACCTTTGCCTAAGGAAACTTTTGAGTATCTCAGAGATCAGCTCGGAGTCTTACCTCCACTAGTAGAGACTTAGACAGTTGATGATTTTCATCAACCGGCAGAATTAAATGGACAAATCTTTTATTCCGGTATTTGATGAGAAGCTACTTCTCAGGGGGAGTAGTTGGTATATTGAATTGGTTGGTATTTTGTATGAACTTAACTTTTTGTGACTTTGGCATTTGATGTCAAAGGGGGAGAGATATATGGAAAAACATTGGGGAGAGATATATGGAAAAACATTGAGGAGAGATTGGTATTGAAAATAAATCTTTGAATAAACACATGTTACTCCCAGGGGGAGAAATGGAGATTGTTGGTTTTTGTACTTGGCATTTCTGTTTTAGCACTTTGATGGTTTTTCCATCTTGTGTTGCCATCAATTCCAAAGGGGGAGATTGTTGGTATTTTGGTATGGTTTTGTCATTGATGTCAACACCTACTAAATACACCCACTTTGGAGATCCAGTAACATTCACCGGCAATCAGTAAATTGTTCAGTCACTGGTATATGGTTAACCGGTAGGATATAATGTTCACCAGTACCTACATTGACATGGAAGACACCTGGTAATATCGAAGACATCATGTGGACACCTTTCCTTGAAGTAATAATCATTGACATATTTTTATTTGCATATTTTCTTTTACCGGCAAATAGGTCCAGGTTATCTAGGGTTACACCGGTAGGTTTATCTTTTCCAGATCAGCATGGCACGCTATGGAGATGATTTATTATTGTTGTAAATGCATTAAGCCGACATGTTCAATCAATTATTGCATCGGATATTATATTATTTGTAAATGTTTTATTGTAATATCTTATAGAGCCAACCTACTAAAATTGGTCTTAGGGTATAGTATAAATGTAAGATCTTATTTGTAAGATCATGTGTGGAATGCGAAAAAGATTTAAGGAACGATATATGCGAAATCAAGTAGAGATACACACGAAGACATCATTTGAAGGTGAAGTTAGGTTTTTGTAGAAGCATATCAGCATTACACCGGTATTGAATCCAGCATATGAAGATGCTATTTTGTGCAGTACATTCTCATTGGATTTAACCATCCAATTGTAGTCAGTGTGACTCCCATTTGTGTTTGAGCAGTGAGCTCTAGGCTGTTGGCCTTTCTGCATGTGCAGACCCCTCTTTGTACACTTACTATCTGCAGTAGTATCATCTAATTGTGGGTAAGGTTTCCCACTGTTGTTTTTCCCATTACAAGGTTTCCACGTCCAAATATTTGTGGCATGTGTTGTGGATGACTTTATGTTTATGTTTCATGCATTAATTCTTACCGGTATAGCAATTTTCTGTTAACACTATTTACCGACATACTTAACTATCTTACCAGTACTAAGCATTAAGTTGGTTAATAAGATTTTAGTGTGAATTTATTAGACAACTGATTCACCCCCTCCCTCTCAGTTATCCCCGGAACCTACAGTCCATGGTCTTCCCAATATAACAAGATATCCCCCTAGAGTGGCTTTTAGGGATAAAATCATGAAATCTATTGGATATTCTCAGGAATCTAGGCTGACAATGAGGTCTTCAACAACCCCATCTAGTGTGATTGTGGAACTATCAACTAGTTGCAACACAGTGGGCGTATGCCTTAGAGTTGTAATGTTTAAATTTAGCATCAGGCTTTTGGTTATTGCATTTATAGCAGCTCCTGAGTCTATAAGAGCATTTTTAACCAACACTCCATTAATGGTTATGTCTACCACTGGACTACCAGGATCAAAATACTTAAGAATTACAAAATGTCCCAACATAATATCTCCTAATTGGCCCATGACATGAACAGTTTGGGGATCTTTTCTTTTTCTATCAGGTTCCTTTAGGCACATTTCCCTTATGGATTTACTGTAGATGGGAATATCTTTAATGGCTTGGAATAAAGGTATTTTAACACAAACATGCATGAGCTGGTCTAAATAATCAAATGTTAGCTCTACTTGAGGTTCTTTGATTGCTAGCCTATGAGGAAATGAAGGGTCTGGCTCAATTGGTTGTGTTTGCTTGGGTTGTCCTATTGGAGTAGACTTGGTGGCTTGAGGGTGAATTTTTTCTAATTGTTCTTCTTGTTCTGAAGAAATTTCAGTAATAATAGGAAAATGAGGAACCCTCGAGTCCTTCCCTAAGTGCAATTGCATGTTACTGATATTCACAGCATAGGCAGGGTATTGGATAGGATCAGTAAAAAAATCTTGTTATTGTGTTTTGATATTAGGATTTGGTGTAGGTTGTGCTGACAATTGAGTGGGTCAAGGTGCATTGGCATTTGGGCTATCTTGAGGGAATAAGGCTTGTTGACGAGGAGGAATAGGTGGCTTCATGTAGCCAATAGATTGATTTTGTCATTGTTGTCCTCCTCTCCATTCAGGTGTTGATTGCTAGTTCTCCTGAGGAGGTTGCCAATTACCTTGAGGTGGCTGCATGTTCATAATTAGGTAATTTGGCCATGAAGGATGTTGTTTTCCCTAATAATTTTTCCCATAATTTAACCAATTGGAAGGATTTTGGGATTCCCAATTATTGTTATTAGCATTGGGATTTGCATAAGGAAGATTGGAAGAAAGAGGATCTTGAGGCATACCTTCTCTTGGTTCTTATGGTTGCCTTTGTGCCACAAAGAAGACTTGTCCTTCCTCATCCTCAATTGGTCTGAATTTTGGATACTCATGCTTGCTCTCAATGCTTGAAATATTTTTACATCTGCAATCTTTCTTCTTTTGTCTGCAGTGAGGGCAATATTCAGCTAACATATCTTCTGCTTCAGCATGCTTCTTGTTGTCTTGAAGTGTTTCCAATTGTGTTGCCATATTGTTGATAATATCTTCCTTGAAATCTTTTAGCATATGAGTTATCTCCATCCTAGAAACTATTGAAGGTTCTTTTATAGCTGTAGAGCCAGGCCTATAGTATCTACCCTTCTTGGCAAAAGCCCTAGAATATTTCTAACAAATCTTCCTAATATCATCCCATTCAACTTGAGTAATGTCTCCTCCTCCCATAAGGTCAAGTGCTTCAATACAATCTTCATTTATTCCCCTTAGAAAAATCAATTTCAGGGATTCTTCACTCAAAGTGCTATGCTTGAACTTCCTGACACTAAACATAAAACTTTCAAGATAATCTTTCATACTTTCATCCTCTTTTGTGCCATTCAGAAGATATCATCACCATGTTGATCAATTCCTCTGCAATAGTCTATATTTCTCCAAAAACTTTGTCTTGATTTCATGCCAAGTAGTTATTGCATCCCTAACTAAACTCATAAACTACCTAAGAGAAGCTTCTTTTAGTGTAGCAAGGAATAGCTTGAATTTATGGGCATCAGTGATATAATAATAACTTCTACAAAGGATATCAAATTCAAACAAAAAGGTGTTTGGGTCTTTAGTGACCAACCCATAGAATTTTGGAAGAGAGGAGGCAGGAATATTTTTCAAATTTGCATTATCATGCTAGTCAGGAATAGGGAATTTAAAAGTAGGATTAGGAGTAGGTGGGTTACCTCCTCCACTAGTATCCACCATTGGAATTTGATAAGGGAACAGAGGTAAAATATTCTCTTTAGGGGGTTCGTTTAAAAAATCAAGGTCTCCTTCTGATAAATCAGAAATACCTCGATTTCCAGCTTCCACAAAGACTTCAGCAAAAGGATTTATATCTGGGGCTTGGTAAGGACTTATTTCAAGATTAGCTTAATATTCCTAATGCATCCCTCCTTCCTCCCCTATGCATGCAGATTTTGTCTCAATTACCAATATACCTACACAATTTATGTTGGGTGATAGGTTTATGCTTATTCTCTAAACTAATTCAAAGGTGTCGCTACCTCTAATACCATCAATGGAGGCTTGAAAATTCTAAATCCAATATTCCCAATAAGTTCTTAGTTTGACACCATCACTAGCAATACTACCAAAAATGTTGGTTCCTAATAATACCCTATTAATTAAGACACACTTCCTTGACCGAAGGGTTCAATTTTCTGCATCACTTGATCACTAATTCATTAATTTTAAGCTCATTCACTTGTCAATCTAGGAATGTATACTTGAAACAGGTCTACACTATATGTGCACTAAGAACTAATAAGGAATATTAGCTTAATCTTGAAGCAACTAAATAAGGAATTGCTGGAAAGCATTGAATTCTAGTGCTAGTTCTACTGATATTGATTTAATCTACTTAATATGAAATTTATAACTTTGTGCAGAAAATAAACTAACCAGTTGGTAATCATAAACTTTGTTTTCTTTTCGTTACAAGAAAAGTCACAGAATGGAGTTTATGTGGTTGTAGGATAGTCAACTAAAATATTCTAACCAACAAACATAAGCTTGCTAATGAACTCACTCGATAGAGCATGAAATTAAATGAGCGTGTATGCTCCCCAGGTGGGCCCCCTTGGATGAGCTTCCAAAATCTTAACCAAATCTAAACTTTACAACAACATCATAAACACATTGATACTCTTCAACAACAAAGATGACATAACTGAAATCTCTTTTATTATTTAGACTATGAAAACAAAGTACACTTGATACTCAAAAAAGATAAAATTGCATTACATACTTCATCCTTAACTGATGGATTTATAAGAGATTCTACAACTAACTAACTAAACAGCCAATCCACTCCCAACAAACTAGGAGGATGACTTTTATTAGAAATAAAAGTATATAAAGATGATTCATTCAAGGACTCAGTCTTATACACAAATATAGGCCAAGGTTCCCTCTAGATTTCCTTGACAACTCGACACATGTTCTAAAGAAACAAATACATCAACCACAACTAGGAGTTTTGTCATGATCATCAGCTACTGGCTTGACTAGTTCAGCAATCCTATTTGATCATGACCACAATTCTTTGAATCAGCAACATATGTCCTTTGTTGACTTGGTCTCACAACTAGTTGCATACACAAGGGTTAGCATGTACAGCACACATTTGCATAATAATACCTTTAATCAAAATTTAATCAAGCATTATCTTATCATTAATATGGATTTAGCATATCATTTATAAGGTTGATCAATAGATAGCAAAGTTCATAGGTATCACAACCATAATGTTTGAGTCACAAAATGACAAATCTAACATAGGATAAAGTTCATATAAGATGACCAAAAAGGTGACCCATTGTAGGATAGTCAACTAAAAGATTCTAACCAACAAGCATAAGCTTTCTAATGAAGTCACTCAGTAGAGAATGAAAGTAAATGAACGTGGATGCTCCCCAAGTGGGCCCCCTTGGATGAGCTTCCAAACTCTTAACCAAATCTAAATATTACAATAGCAACATAAACACATTGATACTCTTCAACAAAAAAGATGGCAGAACTAAAATATCTTTTATTATTTAGACTATGAAAACAAAGTACACTTGATACTCAGAAAAGATAAAATTGCATTACATACTCCATCCTTAACCGATGAATTTATAAGAGATTCTACAACTAGCTAACTACACAGTCAATCCACTCCCAACAAACTAGGAGGATGACTTTTATTAGAAATAAAAGCATAGAAAGATCAATCATTCAAGGACTTAGTCTTATGCAAAAATATAGGCCAAGGTTCACTCTATATTTCCTTGACAACCCGCCACATGTTCTAAAGCAATAACTACATCAACCACAACTAGGATTTTTGTCATAATCATCAACTACTGGCTTGACCAGTTTGATAGTCCTATTTGATTGTGACTACAATTATTTGAATCGGCAAGAGATGTCCTTTGTTGACTTGGTCTCACAACCAGCTGCATACACAAGGGTTAACACGTACAACATATATTTGCATAATACTACCCTTAATCAACATTTAATCAAGCATTCCCTTATTATTAGTATGGATTTAGCATATCATTTATAAGGTTAATCAATAGATAGAAAATTTCATAGGTTTTAAACATAAAAAGGCTTACATCTATCTCAACTATAATATCTGAGTCACAAAATGACAAATCTAACATAACATAAAGTTCATATAAGATGACCAAAAAGGTTACCCATCAATAGTGTTTATAATACTTTACACAAAGGAATTTTATAACAAATGTTGGTAATAATAAATAATTTTTTGTTTGTGCCTCATTATCATATACTAACAGAAATCATGCATTAAAATTTGTATGAATATGATATTGTCAATACTTGTTACCAATGCAAAGAATATGAGAGAGCCTCTATAAATTTTTATGTTGAGGTGTGCTTTATAATGGTGAAAGGATAATTTCCATGACAATGAAAAGATCTACTATGAGAATATTGAAAAATATAGATAATGCCCATAGATTAAGGGAAAGAGGAGAGGTGTGATAAGTATAAAAGAATAGTCCATAGCAAAGATGAAAAATTGCAACTACAAAAATAAAATAAAATTTAAAGCAAAAAATAGAGATGGGGGCATCAAAATAGGATATTATGCTATTGACTTCATATACTAGTTGGGTTTAGATTGTCAAGGAATATAGCATCAAAAACTATACACTTTGTTGGTTTGCAGGAATTAAATGGTTCTATTGTCCATCCCATTTTCTTGTTCCAGGTTCACGAAGTTATGGACTTAACAATTATGTGTGCATAATAGTAAAATCATTGGTGGATGTTGTCAGTAGTGTCCATGATCTACTAGAATGTCCAACATGCATGTACTCTATGAACCCTCTCAGTCACTGGTGCCATCTGAGGAAATACAAGTACGTATATGTAGGTTTTGAATGTAAGGTAGTAGGTGATATACCTATTACCTAATTTTTACTATCAAGACAAAAAAATCCTTCTAGTGGGTCATGTCTTATTCAAAGGTTTTTAGAAGGGACTTTTAATGATTAAAAGAGAGGCCATAATAATGTCTAATAGCTTGGTTGATAATCATAAATCCTAGAGTGTAAAGGAGAAAATAATAATCTTCTTTGAGGACATAACTTAAACCTGATTCAATAAATTCATATTTCTCACGTTGATAAAGACAAAAGAGAAGTATGTTTTAAGGTTTGGAGGGAATTGATTTTTAGAAGCCACAAGAAAGTTTTTTTTTTATGTTGCATGTAGTTGAAAAGGTTTAAAATTGCATTTAATGTGGCATGCCATTAACATGAAGCAACTCTCCATCGAGTATAGTTTCAACTATGTTTTGGGTGAGAAGGTTTGTCTCATAACAAGAAGAGGTTCTATTTTCTTTAAGTCTCTTCTCATGTAGAGGCATGATGGCGACCAAATATATAGCAATCACTCCAACAATAGTTTAAGAGACAGTCTATTGTTAGAATTGTTGATCCATCTTCAATTTATCTAAAAAAGAGAGGGCCATGCAAATATGCACATGTAGAAGGAACAATAGGAAGACTTCAGACATCTGTGAAATAGTCCAAGAACAAGGGGGGCCTACAGTGAAAGGTAGGATTTCAGATATGAATCTAACCCTTTGTATGAAATAATTACTTATTTGCATTTTTTTTGTTGTCTAAAAGGGGCTTGGTATTCAAATTTGAGATTTTCATTCATTGTAAGAAATGATGGGCCGAGATTGAAAGATTAGAGGTTTTATTTTCTCATAGATTTCATTGTTTGATCATTGAAGAACAAATGAAGGTTAGAAGATGGTATAGAATAAATCCTTTCATTTTCTAACAATGTCTTTATTGTTTATAAAAATGTAGAAAATAAATAAATGATCAAAGAGCTTTGATAGTAATGAAGGTTTTGTAGTGAATCATCAATGAACCACAATGGCAGGCCACAAACTAACTATTGCAGACAAGATAAAAAAACAATGAAAGTTAAGCCTTGTGATGATGAGAAAAAATAGATCTACAAAGCATGTTTCATGATTAGAGTTCACAGTAAATAGTAAAATACCATGACCAAATGACAAAGATCCTCTCTTATAGAAGGTATGATGATAGTCCAAGAAATAAAGGGCATTATTGTAGTCTTAGAGCACAAGACAAGGCACAAAATTGAGGGGGATAAGTGTTATGATACGAACCAGATAGTAGAGAGAATGGTATAAAATGGTCATGATTTAATAAAGGGAATAAATATGCATTCAAATAGAAAAGGAAGTCTTACTGACTATCAAAAACAGTGAGTGAGGTTTTAATCCCAAAGAACAATGATGAAGGACTTATATGAGACAACATTCTCAAGGAAAAGAGGATCTTATATATATATCTATTTTTAGATAGTAAGAAACTATAGATATATTCAAATTCTTGAAAGAGATGACAACCTATGTCAATACTTTGTGATATTTTTTATCTTCATGAGCCACAAAATTATAAGCTATAGTAGTCATAAGAGTAATAGTGGCATATAAGGTACTATTAGAGTAAGTATTTAAGTTATCAAATAGAAGTATACCTCCAATCAAGAAAACATATAAAAGTGTGTGCCTTGGAGAAGAACCTCAAGGGCTTAGACAGATTTGAAAGGACACCTAGGACATAGGTGAGTTTCATATGATAAGAGAACACCTTCATGCAGAGATAACAGAGAAAGTAAGATTATTAAGATCATCATCAAAAAAATAAATGAGGTATGTGGTTATACCTTGGTCATGTTTGAATCACCATTAGATAAAGATTCTCAGCCTGAGTGCAGTCATGATTCAAAGAATATGTGATATGTGGAAACTATGATCAAGAAAGAAAAATATAGTTATGAAGCTTGTTAAGGATGTAGGAGTCAATAATGACATAAGACATCTAGCGGACCAATTCACCAGCATAGATCAAATGATAGTTTACTATCAAAACAATGATTTGATTAATAATACAATGAGCTTCATTAAAGAAAGAGTAGTCTTTTTTATCCAATGTATGATAGCAGCAATGACAATGCTACATAATCATTTTAGAGCAATAATATGAAAACCACCATAAAAGTAGTCATGAAGATCAATGAAAATGTAGTTTGGAGATTTTAAATGACAAGTTATAGGTTCAATAACAAATATCAGAGAGAAAGGACTCCATGAGAGAAGATTTCAAGATAGTAAAGCTTGTGATTGAGTTACAAGATACCATAATCAAGGGTTCAAGTCATCACAATCCATAGCAACCCTTATTTCACAGTCACATACAACCTTATTCATCTATCAAAGAAAGCAAAGAAACAATCATTGTTTATGTACTGCCTTTTTCAGAGTGTTAAGATGACAAAGTGAATGATCATTGTTATAGCTAACATAGAGGCAAAGAGAATTGAAACAAGCAAGGAGTAGTCTAAAGGCTAGGATAGAGAGGTAGACCTTGAGTCTAAGGGCTATCATAAAAGTAGTGGTCTTGTGTAAGAGTAAAAACAATGACTTTTACAATCCAAAATATAATAGTCATAGATAGCACAAACAATCTAATGAATCACTACCTAAAGAAGTCTACAGGGATTTTATGACAGTCCAAGACCTAGTAAGACATTATAGTAGCTAACAGCAGAGACATCAAAAGTCTTAAAAACATGCCATCAAGAACTATTTGAGGAGAGTATCTACATATTCTAGTGAATGTAACATAATAACTCTCAGAAGAACAAGAAGCGATCTTTTAATTGTTAAAGAGGAAAAAACACAGATGCCAGAACAATCACTGAAGGTAATGGTTCAAAAACATAGCATTCATGATAGAGTGTAGAGAGAAGGTGTTCCCATTCTATAACTTATCATGTTTCAAATAAAATGAAGACCCTACCATGTCATAGTGGAAGGAACCCTAAAAGGAATGGTGTATGAAACAACACACTAAACTAACCCAATGGAAAAGATCTCAAGATGACAGTTAGAAAAGACAGGCATTAAGAACACAAAAGCAGTTTTTATGATAGGTTTGCAGCCTCAAATAAAGAAGTTATCACTTGTAGAGGAAATGATGATATTTTAGTCATAACAGAGAAAGAGAACCCCTACAAAGGTCTCACTAATCAGCTATAGCCATTCAAACACAAATAAATCTGCCATAGAGAAGAGATAAGGAACAAAACTTCACACATCAGTCTATAAGGACAAGGCAAAGTAAAGATACATTTATGACCCCGTGACATAACAAACAAATACTCTGAGACATGCAAACCTTAGAAAGTATGTTGTAGAAATTAATAAGCAAGACCAAATCAGAGAGTAGCATACATTTTAATGTTCTAGTTTCATGAGATTATTATTACAATGAGACAAAATGTAGCTACAAATCAGAGTATGAGTAGATCAAGTATGGAAAGACAGACTTAAGGCTTCAAAGATCAATAGTACTTAATGGGAAATCATGGCAAGACTTGGAAAAAATTTGAATGCAACTAATGACTAGATACAATCATGTAAAAGAGTCTCAAACAAGCAAAGATAAATGAAGAAAATTATGGTAGGTTCAAGAAAGGTTAAAATGATAAAACATGTAATCAATTTCTTTTAAGAGGACCTAGGCCTAGTGAATTTTTAGTCAAACTTCAAGACCAAGTGAATCCCTCATGATTTGCATTCACCCTTAAGGCATCTCAACAAACTTAGTCATCATCAAGCAGTTCAAAGGCCAGAGGCTTAGTTCAGTTCATACATCAGTTCAAGAGATAAAATGTTGCAAGGTGTGCACCCTTGGTCTCCTTGTGTTTTGCAGCATAAAACTCAGGTTTGTGACATGGCTTAACCACCTCCTGTGGATTCTATAATTATAGTGGTTGTATTAGGCATTAATAGGTCAATATTTGGGTGCAATGGCAACTGTACTTCTAACAAGTGGTATCAAAGCTTGGGTCATGGTTCAAACCTCCTCGCTTGCACTGGGGGGATTGTTGCAAGGTGTACGCCCTTGGTCTCCTTGTGTTGTGCAGTACAATGCTTGGGTTTGTGTCATGGCTTAACTACCACCTGTGGATTCTATAAGTCTAGTGGTTGTATCAGGCATTAATAGGTTGATATTTTGGTGCAATGACAATCATACTTCTAACAGAAAAGACGTAAACTTCAAAATCAAACTCACTTTTAGCCTAAAAATTGGAATTTGGGAGGCAAACACATCAGTTAGACTCCAGTTTGAACCCCATATGAGTTAGGTGTCACTTGAGGCTACTTTCAGAGTAGATAACAATTAGTTTTCCTTAGTTACACCTCCCTTTTTTCCTGACCTTTCACCAAATTTGACATGCAAAGTGGGTAAGGACTTGAAGAGAAAAGCAATCAGTCTCAATTGATCTAAAGGAGTTTTCCTTAGTTCAAGGTCCAGTTCAAACTCAATTACATCTTCAATTGAACTTTGGCCTTCTTTTTAATAAGTCTTTCTCTTTTTCCCTTTATTTCCAGTTCTTTTCTCTCTACCATTTGTAAGAATAATTGTAATTCAATTTTGGAGTTTTGTAACAACAGAAGCACCTTTATTTTTCACTAAAATAGTAGCATTTTCCTTCTTAGCACTTCTCATACTATATCATTGATGAATGATTTGATGTTATTATTGTGACTTATGCTTAATCCTTTATATATGTCTCATTCAAACAAGATTCATGTAACAAGATGCATGATTAAAGTAGGTCATAGACAATGAAAACTTTAGTAGCAAATATTCACCAATTGGTGGATATTTTCTATCAGCCATTTCAAAATTGGTGAATAAGTTGGACTGAATGGGGTGCCTAGATTGCCGCAACTTTATCTATTTTCAGTCAAATGCATTTCAATTTGTCTTCATTTTTATTGATTATTTGTAACGATTTAAACTTTTTTCCAATAGTCTACATTTTCACAACAGTCTATTTAATATTTTTGCCAATAATTTTGGAAGTGTTCCTTAATTCACTTCCATATTCACCAATAGCCATCAATAGTTTAATTAGTATGAGGACCCAATTTTCCCGACATTTTTAGAAACATGGCTTAATTCTCTGCAATATTTGCCAATACCATTAATCGTTCACTATTGTGGGAGGATTGATTTTGTCAATTCTATTATAAGTCCATCCCAATCAACAATCCATAATCGCCTAGTAAATTACAACATATATGTTTTGTTGAGGTTTGATTCACCATACATTTCCATAAGATGTGTTAGAATTAAGTGGGATTCACCAAATATTTGTATGCCATTCAAAATTCTTGTTGAATTCACCGAATATGGATTGGTATAAGATTGTATGAAAGATCAATTTTTTTTACACAATTTGGTTGGTTCCAAGCTCTCAATTTAGATCAATAGCCAAGTTACAGACATGATCAACCATTGTTGCATTCTTTACTACTAGTTCTACTCACTAGGAATGTAAATGTAAGTGATCATTTCTTTTAAGTGTTATAATATTATTTATCTCAATCTATTTGCAATTTTCATTTCAATCTTATTGAGTAGGGAGAACTCAAACATCTATATTCTAGGCTTAGGGTCAATGAATCTTATAGTCTATTATTTATTCTTAAACAAGTAGATAGTTTTTTGTAACCTTTATTTCATTGGAGATGTCAAATAAGAAGAAGGGTAAGACTCCTAAATGTGGTGAAGGCCAAGAGAAATCAACAAAATACATAACCTTAAATTCACACTTTAGCAATGTTTGCGGTCAAAAAGATGAAGGTACATCGTCACAACTATCACGACATTCACAAATTACACCAAATATTGAAGAAGGAAGCAAATGTGATATTTCAAATGACAATGAAGAAGAAGACTTGATAGATACCCAGGGTGGCAGTAATGAGATAATCAACTTGGCTGACAATGTCATAGATGATGATGATGCACAAAAGGGGAAAAGAAAATTCAAATCAAAATTGGGTCGGGAGTGGGATATGGCGAGGCATTTTCAAATTTTTTGGGTGTCAAAGTATCTATTCATTGAACTAGTGGAGAATCCAAAGAAAGGTGTCCCTCCAATGGAATGCAAGTGTAAGATTTGTAGTTGGAAATATAAAAAGGAGAAGAGGTTGCAACTAAAGCTTAACACCATAGAAAAGCATATCGGCAAAGTTTACAAAAAACAAATCATAGATGGAATTAAAAAATCAATGATAAGATGGAAAATAAAGGAGAAATGTCAGCATGTTAAGTGTGCCTTAAAATATGATGGTCATTTGAAAAATATAGGCAAAGCTCACTGAATGTGGAGGTTCTTTTGAAGCTATTTTTGGAAAGGCAATGGTAGTAGCACAACTAGGAAAAACTATTTAGTTAAGTGTTGTTTTTTATATTTTGACCAAAGGGCATCCTATGACAGAATACCTAGAAAATAGTACTTTATTATACTTTTTGGGTGTTCCTAACTTTCCTAACAGTCATTGGTCAATAAACAATGGATGGAAATGGGAAAGTTATCTTGTTGAGGTTGAAAAATAAGATATAAAGGAAAAAATAAGAGAGTCAAACTTTATTGCATTTTCTTTGGATGAAGTTATGGAAATAGATAATATGTCTTGGGTATATATGCATGTTTATACTATACAGAATCATGTTTGTCAGCCTCATCTACTATGTGTTTCTAAATTGGAGGAGAGTGCAACAGTGGAATATCTATTTCAACTAGTTAAGAATTCTTTAATTGAATATGGAGGTTTGAATGACTTGACAATTGCAAAAAAGTTGGTATGTGTAGGAGCAGATGGAGCTTCAATAATGAAAGGTCATAAGAATGGTCTTTGCATAAATCTACAAACTTCTCAAGTTCACCCTACATGACTGCCATTCACTGCATGGCTCACAAAATGAATCTAACTTTTAATATTAAGTATCCTCTAGTAACAAATGTTGAAGATTTAATCAGAGAGCTCTACTCATACTTTTGTCGAAGTCCCAAATAGTTTTTGAAATTTCAAAAATTTCCCAATGAAATAACTATGGGAATAAGCTTCTTAAGGATATCGATGCCAGATGGATCTCCTTGCATGGTCTAGCACATTGAGTTTATTCATAATATCAATCTTTAATTGGAGTAATGTATGAACATCACCACATAGTAGACAAAGCTCCTGACCTGCTTCATAGGTTAAGTGATATAGAGAATCTTAAATTTAGTAGGTTTTCTCCCCATGCTAGAGGAAATGAACCTTCTTGTGAAAAAGCCCAAGAAAGAGCTATGTATATTGCAGAATATGCTAAGCTATGTAAAATGACATGTATGACCCTCTATAATCTCTATCAATCATAACAAACATTTGTAAATGAAAAATTTGATAGCTAGTAGATAGTGATAGATTTCAACAATCCTAAAAAAAAAACAATTTAATGCAAATGGGGAGTTATGTGTTAGTGTGCATGGATTTGAGATACCAATGCACTACCTACCCACAGTCATGGAACCAGGAAAGTTCCTTTAAGAAGCAAGAAGTGTCACAAGGGAAGAATTTAGCAACATTGTTGAGTCTATAACTGCTAGTCTGAAGAAAATCACCTCTTTTGTTTCCTCAAAAATTAGAAAATGATTCCCTCATGATGTGTTACTTGAAGCAATGTCTATTGTGTTTCCTCAATATTGGGAACTCAATAGTCCAGCTAATTATTGTCAGAGGCTAATGACTTTGATAGGTCATTTTTTGCAAATCTATAGAAATCAATGGACAAACTATAGAAGGAATTTTAAAAGAAAATACTCTTAGAGAGAAATAAGCCCATTTTGCAATAACTTTGAGGCATCATTTGGAACATTTGAAAAAAATATAGAACCCCTTGGAAGAGGGATCAATAACAAAGGTTTGGACAAACCTAGGTCAGAGCGAACTTTTTCTTGATTCAAAATTAGAATTTTTCAAACTTGTTGATTTATGTCAAAACATGATATTGGGTTCGATGGAGGATGACAAAAATTTTCAGTGATTTGGGGTTCTTAAAATCAAAGATAAGGAACAAACTAGACAAGAAGTTGGAAAATTTCTTGTGGATGTATACATCTAGGTATGATGTCTGAAGTTTTTCTTATGAAAGGGCATTGGGAATTTGGAAGTCCAAAACTGAAAGAAGAGGGTTGGGCAATAATTCAAACCAAAGTGGGATAATTGACAGTGACACATGTACTGCTAGTTTTGAGATGGAGTTAAGCGAATGTATGTAGAGTGAAGAAAACACATAAAATAATCAAGGAAGTTCTTGATTTGATGATCAAAATGATGAGATGATTTGGCAAATTTAAGAGATTTAGCACTACCAGTTACTAGGTATTTATTAAACTTTTACTACATAATGTATTTCATGATTCATATTACAAAATCCTAAATGTGGTTTATGATATTTTATGTTTTTTGTCAAAGTCATTTAATATTGATATGCAATTGCATTTTTCAAATTTCTATTTACAAGTTAACAAATTAATGTACTAATATTTTTCAGTGTTGAAGAATAAGGTTGCATTAATTAGTAATTATTTATTTTATTCAACATTCAAGAATAAAAAAATGCAATGTTACATTAGTAATTACATCATGATCATGGATATTATTAGCGATTTTTCTTGCTACATTTAATCCTAAGGAGAAACACAACACCAGATTATGGGATTGGTAACCTAGAACATGAAATCAACATTATCAATAGACTAAAGATAAGAAAATATAACAAAATTCATACAACACATACACATAAAATGGAGACAACCTGAAATTGATTTTATTATTAATTTTGAAAAAATATTGGATATATTGTTATGGCATTTCACAATATATTTGCAAAAAGAAACTTTTGTTGTTACCTCAGACTAACACCTAATAAATTCTACTTCTCAAAAATTCTGGAATCCTTTCCTATCGGCCCTAATTTCCCTTTTATAGCACAAGGGAGCAAAACAAACTTCAAGCCAATAGGACACGTGTCAAAATTTGATTACTTTTGGGGATTGATGTCATAGGCTTGAGTGGAGTGGGGCTAATATGTCTTCATGTTGCAGCTCATGTCTTTGTCCAAAATTCAAAATTTGGTATTGAAGGTGGTATAGTCCTTTAGAGGCATGTGATGAATGCAAGAAAAAATGTAAATACCTACAAAAAGAACATATCAAACGAAAATCCTGGCATTGAGAGATACTCTTCCTTTGGTTGCTCCTCTTCAAGTGTGAAATACTCTCTATGCCAGCTATTTATTTGTGCGATGGTGGGCTAGCTAAAAGCTCTTGATTCTTGCAATTTATCCATCACCTCCCTTGTATTGTTATCCAACACACCTGATGCCTCAACCATAAACTTTTGGTACAAAGAATCAATTTCTAAAATCCTATCAACAATCAAATAATATGCATCTCTTTGTGTGGGATCCCCATATCAACTGATCCAAGACTGACCTTATTTCTTCTTCAAAATCATCCTTCCATGACTCTAAATATTTTACTTGGTTATCTATATTCAAAATTTTGAGAATATCCCACTTTTGAAGACCCTTAATAGAAGACATTGTTTCCTTCAAGGTTGTTTCTCATCCCTCTACTTGGGAGGTCTCCTTAATCATCATATTATAATTTCTCCATGTTGTTCCAACAATTGGGGGAGCGGAGGGCGTGTTTTTCACTGCCAAAAATATTTTCTTCAAAATAGTGGCCCTAGGATGCCACAAAGCCTTCAATGGATTAAAGAATGAGGCAAGGTCCTAAAATTGCCTATGGACCTGAAATACATGTAAATATGAGGCATGAACCTCATCTAATTTACTCATCATTTTGCTGGTCAAATGCAAAATTGTGTCGTTTCTGATAGCTAGGCATTTGTCTTCTCTTTCATATTTGATTTTCTTTAACTTCTTATCTCTTTTTTTAATAATGGTAGACAACACCTTGTTTTTTAATGGCATTCTTTCAAAATCTAAAATCAAAGAAGGAACACTCTTTGATTTGCCAACCCCTACTTGCACCTCTTGTCCCTGGGGTTGTTGGTCTGTCATAACTGTAGAAGTTGCATTCCTCTTTGCTAGTTCATTTTTCAACTTGGCATTTTCTATGTACAATTCATTGAAGCTAGAAAATAGGGTTGCATGTTTCTTTTTGTAATGTCCACCATAATTTTAAAATAAAATAATTCACAAAATAAACATAATCAAGAATAAATCATTGCCACATGCCTAGATATACAAGGTTAGAAACATGAAATTACATTTCAACATATAAAGTCAAACTACATAAGCTAACAACAAGATAAACATAAGGAAACATATACCTTTACACTAAACCACCAGGTTGAAAACAATAATGTACAAGGACCAAATCATGATGACCACCTTGACAAGAACTTTTGACATTTGTAGATCCCTCAAACACATCATGGGCGATAACATTGCTGGAGCGCGTTTCCACCCTACCATGAAGTAGTTACACTTCCCCAAAATCTTTCATGACACGAAAGATACCCAGCCCAGCACGAGGTAGGCTAGCAATGTGATACTAATAAGAGTAATGGAGTTCTATGTAGTGTGTCATATGTACATTTAATGCAAATGCATGATATCCTAGACCACAAGATACATACATATGAAGAAAGAAGCAACAATATTTGCTTATCTATCTAAACGTATTTCAAGATCTCACTTTTATCTTAAACATAGTAAAAATTGTTAAACTAAATCATTTGAAAATAGTCATGCATCTAAGCTTGAAGTTAAGGTCAGAGAACATTTTAGTCTTATATTGCAATCATATCCTTAGTATACAAGGCAACAAATACAGGATCAAATCACTTACCTGATAAACCCAACAAGATTTCAAGTCAATTTGAAGGTCAAGCATAAATCTTAACATTTATTCCAACTACTTCTCAGCTTGTTGTCTCACAGCCTCAATAGACATGGTTGGAGTTGGCGCCGTAGGGGTATGCATAGGCAGCACATCTTGAGAAGGTGACAGATTTTCAATAGTTGTTGGGGTTTGAGCTGGGGGTGCAGTTGTGGTCTTTTTAGCAGAAGGATCCCTCCTTTTAATCTTGGAATTTTTTGCCTCAACAAGCAGATTTTGCTCAACAACAGTTTGATCTGAAATTAATGGAGAGGCAGGGATCATTCCAATTGGGGTTTCCTCAATGATTTTGGCAGTGTCAGACTTTTTTCTTTATGGTTTTGAAGCTTCTCCTTGTTTAGGAGTCTTTTCAGCAGTGTGGTTGGTGGTGTCCTTGTGTTTCAAGGCCATGGTAATTATATATGGCTTTAAACTATGTCTTTCTTCTACTCACAAACCCTACAAAAACCTCCTAAACTTCTAGCAAAATCACAGAGTTATAGGTTTTATTAGTTACTTACTAGGTTGTTGAAAGCTTTTGGGCATAATTGGGCTTCTCAAAATAACTTTTGGTCGTCTAGGATTCTCTTCACTCGATCATTTGAATGCAAGGTACACAAATGAACGACATAACTTGATTTTATTTCTCATAGAATGCTATCCTTTGATTTTCTCATGTTTCTTTTAATGCAACCCCACTATCCCTCACCACCTTTTTATTTCTTTATTTCACCTTGCGGGATGGCAAGGAGCACCCATTCCTTTTGTTATTACATTTTTCCCACAAGCCCGTGGGGGTTACCTTTCTCTTTGTCTTTATCTTGTGGGGTAGCAGGAGCACACTTCACTTCATCTTCTTATCGCGCTAGCTCGCATTTTACCTTTAATCTTTAATTTAATTGTGTGAGGTTGTAGGGTAATATTTTCTTCATGTAACAGTCTCATCTCGTTGTCCTACACGATAACTTTATCTACTCATTACATTGTGTGGGGGTACAGGGATAGTCATAAGGCAAGGCTTAGACTATCATCCCACTGCCCCACAACGTTATCTGCAAAGATAAATAAACCTTGCAGGGGCATGAGGAAGCATAAAACATAGATAGACAAGCCTTCCCACAACCCCACATCAAACTTTTTTCATGAAAAGGAGACATGTGGGATAACTTTACAACATTAACTTAAAAGGGGAAATTGCGCAGGTGGTTTTAGGACTTAAGGGTAAAGGGGTCATGGGAGATATAAGTGCTAGGGGATCATAGAATTTAGGAAATTTAGGAAAATAATTCCAACCTTCCCATAATATGACTTGACTAATAAAAAATGCAAGACTCCTAACGTGCAAGGTTGGTTACACAATGAGACTAGACCCTCAAAGTTATAACTTAAAAATTGATTGCCTGCCCTGGCCAGTGAACAACAAAATGTAATATAAGGAAACACTTTCTTCACAAGAACCTAAGGGTTAAGGCCCTAAACAAAATATTCAAAAACCCTAACCCTAGAAGGGACCTAGGAAACAAAAATGCAGGCAAAAGCAGCGAAAATTTACACTCCTAATAGATTAGCCCTCAAAATTAATAAAAAAACATACATACAAATTCAACTATCCATAATCAATCTATCATACTATCTCCAGCCAAATTTGAATATACTAACATAAAACTAAGAAAAGTCCATAATTCCGACTATACCCATAATAAGGTTTGTACCCATATTAGCGTCTATTTCTATCATTGAGGGAACACAATATAAGTTGTAAGATAAAGCCCAAATATGAATCAATCCCAACCCATATTTTACTTTGATATTAATTGCACATTCATAGAATCATAAAATGGAGCTAATTCAAGCCATGGCAAATTACAATATGCTTGAAATTACAAACAAAATAAAGCAAAAAACCGAAAAGTATTTGGGAATACAAACTATATAATACATATTATGAAATCATTGTTGTTGTCACCAAGATTGTACTTGAATTCTCAAGTCGAAAAGCTCATCAATCTTGTGAAACAATGGAAGATTTCCAAGCCTCTGTGTTGCCTATGGTGGAAATAAACCTCCAGAGTGAGTTGGTTCTCTGGTGAAACCTCCTATAAAAACTAATCTTGACTGAGAAAAGGGGAGAGAAATTTTCTAAATAATAAATTCCTACTGCTAATAGGAGGTGATACACCAATAGATTTAATACTACTTGTTGTCCTCAATGAATTATTAGCTGTCAAAATCTTGAAATTTTAATTCACAACTTGACTAAGATCATGAAATTCATAAGTATTTTGTGTAAACGTTTGAAGTATTCAGAATTTTATTTAAAGGAAAATCAATTTTCACAACATTCAATCTTTTGAAAAAATAGAGAACACAAGACATAGTCTGAATTTACAATGAAATATTCTTGTTACAAAAAGCACCCACGAGACAAAAATAAAGGAATTAATAATAAATCACAATACTTTTATCAAATCACTCATATGACAATATTGAGACAAGAAAAATGTTGAGAAGGAATCAATAATCTTTGTTGAATTTTGATAAAACATGCTACTATGATGCTTTGAATCTAAAATTATGAGCTACAATTATCTTCTTGTTGTGTGCATGCAAGGGAGCAAAAAGAACTAACTGAGAAAAAGAAAGGAGAATAAGACTTATAGGGAAGAAGTTTTTGAAAGAGCTGAGAAAGAAATGTTGTGCCTCCTTAATCCTAGTATTTAATTGGTTGCTTCTACCTTTATTGTATCTCCAAATCTACATGATTAGACTTGGGGTCGAATTTTCTGAGAAGTCATGCAAAATGAGTGCCAAAATTGATCCAAATTAAGAGCTAATTGCTAGAAATAAGGTCTCAAGTGATGATTGATCCATGATGAGTTCTAAACTCAACTTAAACTACTGCAAACTACCTCAAATCCCTCCTTTTCAAGGCCTTATCTGACTCTGATCTGATAAGTCCACCTTTTGTACTTCTAACTAACCCTTGGATTGAATTCAATGATGAATCAACTAATTGATAGCCTTAGGTGATCTTGAGTTTAACTTATCCCTCTTCTCCTTTTAGGCATAGGATATTAGATGGGTAAAAATGTCACGTGGCTTTTATTATTTGATAATCACTCCTTAAACTAAGTTGATCATGGTTTTGATTCTTATCTATCTCTAGATAATAATAGTTAAGAGAGTTATTATTCACCTAAAAAATGGACTCCAACTTTGTCCTTATAAATACCTTCAGCACGTTGTCTCCTCATTTTTTGATCACTAAGACTTCTTTATCACTGTTACCTTAGCATAAGGCTTGTGCAAATATAACTACTCAGCCCTATGTGACTATCATTGTGTTTATGGTTGTGATCTGCTATAACCCTGTGCATTTGGATGCCTTGGCATTACTACTCGTCTTCTCTAGGGTTCTTCTATTGTGTACTATTTTGACAGTATCTTAGGATAGTATTATTCACTATGTGGTCTAATATTGTCATGGATTTTAAGGACTACTCTCAGTCCTTTCATGTCCACTGCTCTTTATGCTAATATAACCCTATTGGCACTGTGTACTTGTCCATGATCACTTCTTTTTTGATCTTTCTCACATTGGCTTATTGGATGTTCTGTGTAATGACTACAAACCTTGATGTCTCATTATCAAAACTAAGATATTACTGTTATAGCTCCAAGATTGCTACATCAAGACTATTTTTTATATTTTTTCATGCATCGATGAAGTTAACTACTGCAAATATTGACTGATCATGATCCTTTTGGTTTATGTAACTCTACTACCCAAATAATGGGTTGTGATCTTTTGACCGGTACAAGTCTTCTCGTTCTTTGTCATAACCACCCCTTCATGTATGAGTGCTATTACATCTTATCATGCCCTTGGACTTGTGCTATGGTGTTAGAATGAGGTCTATAGGGCCTATGTATTAGCTATCTATTCTTGATGACTCATATCCATTAGCAATCTATAGACTCATAATTTTGTGCAGTTTCAGTATTGGCTGGTAATGAAATTCTTGTGATTGTTCATATCTTCATTAAGTCCCCTCAATGGAGATCTCTATATGAATTTATCATATTTCCCATACATGTATCCTTGTTCCTTTTGAGTTGATGCAAGTCTGGAAATGCACATTCAAATTGGGGAATTAGTTGAAGGTTTGAAACAATAAATTAATAGCCAATGCAATGAGTGTAGAGGACTAGGTCAACATCATCATTACTCTCCCTTGGATCTATAGGGTCATACTTTACCATATCTCCTTATATGACTGTTCATTAATACATGTAAATTCTTCCATGGTTGCTACAAAAGTTTTAGGATAATCATTGTCCCTACTACTTTCTGAATGGGCTTCATTGAATGTCAAAAGTGACTGCTTCATTTCTCCCTTGCTCACTATTGTAGCTTAAGGTCTAAGACACATTATGGATATAACATGCTCAAATGACTTAGATATATTGCCTGTGAATGCTATCATTCTTGCATCATTGTATCTCTATCTTGGATGAATGTGCCCTTCTTTCTTGATTTATTGTGCATGATGATTGCCCATGAAGATGTGAGGACTTTACAATGCTTCTCATTATTCTTAATATATTTGTGTACATGTTCCCAACTTCTATTTGACAGTGATATCCGCTTTTCATATTTTGGACTGTGGATGAACTCGTGTTTTAGATTGTTCATTGTCGTATAACTATATATGTGCATCCTTCATTGTATTACTCCACAAATTGTTCATTGTTCTTCTATCCTTTGCCAATGGATTGTTGCTTTTACTTCTTTCTTTGACTTTTCTTAAGTCAAAGTCACCATGCTTATATAATATCTTGGTGATGATAACTCTGTTTTGTGTCTAGAAACCCTTATTACTTTTTTGGATCTTATTGTCCTAATTTTTAGGACTTCTTGCTATAGTTTTACTGTCAATAGATTGTTAATTGTGGTTGCTCTATGAATATTAAACATGAACACTTGAATGCTTGACTCTTTCATGTGATCATTTGGTCTTCATTACCAACTTTGTTTGAGGACTATGATCTCTAGACCAAGTCTTTACACCTATTGTCCATTTTCTATAGCAGACTTCAAGGTTTGGGCTTGCTCTCTATTTTTGTAATTTGACCCATGATATTTGTTGGTATTATGATGCATTTTGTATGACCGGTGAAATGGTTGTCATTGTTGGCAACATCAGCTTCTAAGTCTCTACAGTCCACCGGTAAAGGAGTAAAGGGTAACCGGTGAAGAACAGTAGTCCTTATTCCTATCGAAAGTGAGTAGACCAATATACAAGGGTTAACCGACTAATTAGAAAGTAGTCCTTACTCCTATCTGTAGTGAGTAGACCAGTATACAGGGGTTAATTGGCTAAGTAGAAAGTAGATCTATATACAAGAGGTAATCGATTACGCATAATTGGACCCGTACATAGGAGACAACCAGCATGATAGGAGTCTCAACTGATAGACTTAGAAACATCCATTTGAACTGGAAGTCTTCCCTTTTCAACCGGCAATGTTTTTGGCATGAACAGTTGTCTTGACCGATATTCCCAGAAAGATTTTTGGAGAGAAATTTGAGGCGCGATTATAGATTTTTGAAAATTGATTTTTGGAGGGAAAGTTGGCAACAGAACCAAAGGCTTATATATTCACATCTTTCATTATGATTGTGTGTGTTGTCAATGTGAAAAAGATATGTGTGAATGTTAACAGGGAAAAGAAATTAGAGTGCAATAGATAGAGGTATGAATCAATGAAGTCGACACCGATCAAAAGAACAAAGCACGCAAAGTGGATCTATGAGACAGAGGTAGTGTCATCAGACAAATCAATCATCTTTGTTTCCTTCTAACAATTTCAGTATTGTAAATCCCTTAACAAGGTGAACCTTAACCGATTCTGATAGGACCTAAAATTCTGGTTTTATCTTGCCCTCTGTCAAGTTATTAGGGTTTAGGGTTTTAGGAGTTATGTCTTTTCTTGATTAAATCTTGGTTTGAAAGAAAGTATTTGGTGCTTTTTATATTCTACCATTACCTTTTTCTCACTTAAGGCCAAGGGTACCACTTTCATTCGCGGGGCCATTTCATTTCTTAAGTATTAAGTCGGGGTTAACCAGTTTATGAAATATGCTTTTCCTAAGTCATGCACATAAAATTTCCTATGACCAATCTCCTTTTAAATATTTGTGCCTACGCTTATATTTTCCTAAGTCCAAAAGTCCTTAGTAGTTTGACGGGTTGTTAAAGATGGATTGAATCCAACAATTTGTGCTTCCTTGTGATCAAAGATGCGAGGATTATAAGGACTGCGACATTGTGAGATTGTGTCACGTGTTATCAACAAAAACCATTAGGGTTGGCAGTGTAACTGGTCGAAGCATTGTGTTACCAATTCCTAGGCAGTAAAGGTCAATCTACTAACAGTCCCATCAATTTGCACGTGTTGAAAATAAATAGAGATGTTTTATCCTAAGGTAAAAGGTGCTCGATTTTTAAATTCTGGAGGAGTTAATGGGCGGTGTACAAAGTGGTAAAGTTTTAACAGATCTGATGGCTCCCATGTTCCAGTGCTGGAAACAAGGTTACGGACCGCGGCATCGCGAGATGATGCCACGTGTCCCAGATTTGCTAGGAAGGCTTACAGTGGGGCCACTGATGGAGCCTGGTTGAAGGATGATGTGGTGCTGACTAGTCATGATTTTGTGGCCCCGTTGATATAGATGGAAATTCAAGTGTTGAGTCGACAAGAGATGATCATTGGATTTGCTAACTTGAAAGATGATCAACAACTAGGTTTCAAACTTTTTAAATGCAAATTTATGAGTCGTTGTTTCGCTCGCACGGATATTAATGGTGGACGAGACATTTGCATTCTTTTCCAAACAATAATTAAAAGACTCTTGAAAGGTTTTCTTCATTCACAAAAGATTTCATAGCAATCCTGAAGGTTTTCCTGCTACTAAAGGAGGTTGAAATGACTCTCTGACATGGGATTTTCATCTCTAGCAAAAATCAAAGCAGTATGTTTATCTGAGCTCTCCATATGTTCTTGAAACAAATTGATATTGTAAATTGTGTGTGAAGTTGTAAGAAGAAAATTCAATTTGTTCTAGGGTTAGGTGCTAGACAGGGAGTAGTAAAATTTGTTTGAATTACTCTGGTAATTTAAAATCTTGTACTAGCCCTAGTTTTTCCTTCCCAAATTTGGAATTAGAGTATAAAGACCTAGTTATAGAAGATGACTCCCTCATGGAAACATTCAAGACAAGTGGATTATATGAAAAGAAATCTTTATGATGATTTCTTGGATCAATTGAAGCCCTCTACAAATGATAAGCAGCAGGGGTAGAGATTTGTGGATGGAAAAACCCTAAGGGAAGGGTTAACTGATAAACATTTTGCTTGGTGGATGCTAATATACTAATGACTAGGTTAGAAATGTTTAAATTATGGTATGGACAAAGAAAATTTCATTCCCCATTATCTAGTCCTTGGCAGTATGATTTGGGCAAGTTGGTGGTACCGGGTGTTTTCATGGATGTCGACTTACTCAAAGTTGTTGCAGACAAATATGACCCAGTTTCAAGGGTTATTAGGGAAAATAATGGAGAAATTCTATTAACCATCAGAAGATATGAGTTCCAAGATATTTTTGACCTATATGAACCATCCTCAATCCTAGTGCAGATAGATTTAAATGAGCAAAAGGTAGAGTATTACAAGATGAGGGAATTCATTAGAAAGAGTTTCCTTCCAATGCATTTAGCCAAAGCAGGGAATACAACATACCATATTGGCCCTAGCTCAGTGGAGCCATTCCCGATCCATTCTTTCACTCCCTATTTTCAGGCTACTTTCTTTGCTTTGTGTCAAATATTGGGTTTTAATCCCATTACAATGATGTCGCCTGATTTTATGTGCATGGCTATGCAAATACAGCATCCAGACTTTAAAGTAGTCTTTGACTTTTCCCCCTACCTTGAGGAAAAGATTCATGAGGGGTTACTAGACATTAAGGATCAAGTTGTTGGTGCTAAACTCTCCTGGTATTCTTTACTCATATATATGTTCATTTCTAGGAATGCAGATTACTTTGAGGGTACCATGAACCTCAAAAGGACAATTGATAACCAGGAGATTCCAGTATAGCTCTCAAGCATAGATATGTCTTGGGATAGACAATAGGCTTTCTATATAAGGTTTGATAACAATTTTGCTTCTAGGTTAAGGCAAAAGTTGATAGTAAATCCACCAAGGATTCGTAAAGAACTACATGATTTTGTGAGACCCAAGGAGAGGGTACCTCTTTCCAAGATTGAACATAATTGGGGGGATTTTATCCCTTACTCTGTAAGTATTGTTATGAGGATCTATGGTTTCTCCGGACAGCCTCATGTACTACCCTTCAATATTCCTTTGAGAATGGGTTTTGTTGAGGTGATGTGGCAAATAGGATGCATTCAGGATAAGGATTTAAAAGGAAAGGGAAAAGGAACAATTTTCCTGGATTACACTATTATCCCTTACTTTGTAATTCCAAAGGGAGGATATGAGAATTTCAACAAATTCTTTGCTCCATATCATTTGGGGGTAAGTATAGCTAGAAACAGTGATCTTGAGGGTTTTTACAAAGATTTTAAAACAAGAATAAAAGGAACCCAGTTGCCCCATGTGCATAAATTTCTTGAGGACTTAATTAGGAATGACTTTGACTCCATGACTCAAGAATGGAGAAAAGAGAAGTGGATAATCTTTCAAAAATTATGGGCTGCTATCCAAAAGATGGATCCAAAATATGACCCATTAAATGATTTTTCCCCATTCTGTGCCAAGATTGATTTTTTTATGAAAAATTTCGAGGAGTTGAAGAAGATTTTAAAGGAGAAGATAGCCAAATTTGAAGAAGTTCATGGCCGGAAAAAATCAATCTCACAACCTCCTTTATCCCAAAGAGCAGGTGGTGCGGTAGCAGGGAGGCCTATTCAAGAATCTTCTCACAAAAGAGAAAGAGAAGAAACAAGTGATGAAGAGGATAGTAGCAATGACAGTGGAAGATTGATAAAGAGAAAGGGTAAGAAGATGATGAGTTTAGTCTTCAAGGAGTTAGTATCACTTATCTTGAAGATTCTGATAGAAGTCCTTCGCCATCAACTATATCTTTTTCACCATTAAGGCAGGTTGAGGAACAAATGGAGGAAGACAAGTTTATTACAACAAGTATAGAAATGCAATTTGGTATTCCTGCATTGCCTCCTAATTTGGAGTTGGATCTTACTCCCTTGGATATCCAAGGTAAAGTTTTCAAAGATGCAAAAAAGGAGGCATGTGATAAATTCCTTGAGGATGATGCTTTTGTAAGGATCCCAGCCTTTTTGCAATTAGTATGGAAGACAAAGGTTGAGGAATACAAAGGAGGAATTATTGCAAGGAAGGTCGAAAGGCCAGACAGATCAGATCAAGAAATCCAAGAGGAAGTAAAGAGTTAAATGAAGAGTTTAAGGAAATCACTGTTGATGAGAGCAAGAAAATTGTAAGTCAAGATGGAGTCTTGATCTTGCCAGAATGGGACATAGCAGATGCAATGGCATTTGACACAATTAGGAAATCAAAGGAATAAGAAGCAAGGTTAGCATTAAGCGGGTCAGATTTTGTAGATGATTGTGCAACCTTGGCAATATGGGCACTAGATGAAGGACCTAAGAAGCCTAACATTAGTGATTTAAACTCAAACTTAAGGGGAAGCTTAATTATAAAAAGAGCATCTGACACATCAAGTGTAGAGGCTACAAAGTTAAATGTTGATGTTGCTAAGCTGGCACATGAGAGTTCAAAAAAGGAAGCTTCAGAGAAGGTTGAGCTTATAAGAAAGTTTGACAAGCTTTTTAATGATTATAATGCATCTCAAAAAATGTGTGTGTAGTTGCAAATGATAGTGAAACTCCTTGAGCAAGGACAAATAAAGGTTTCATATCCTGCACTTACAGGGCCATCCGAGCCATCAACATCTAGTTTGCCACCTATGATCTAGGGAGGAGAAGTAGCTCAACTAAATACAAGTATTGATGTCCTTGGCATGGCATTAGTCCCCTATGGTGATGATGATGAGTCTGATACTACAAGATCAACTAAACCAAATGAGTCTCAGCTTTTAGAGAAGATTGTTGAATTAGAAAATAAACTAAAAGAATCAGAAAAACAATCAGTTGCTCAACAAAAGGATATAGTTAGCTCAGTGCTAACTCATTTGAATGAGAAAGTTGATAGCAGGTTAAATAGTATCCATGCCTTATATTCTTTACTTTTTAATGCTATTGAAAAATTTAATGACGATAAAGAAGTGGAAATTCCCCTATTTACAAAATGGTTACAAAGAGGAAATGAGCTTAGAATGATGTCCATGGCCTCTAAATTTCATGTCAAGAAACCACATGCACTCCAACCAACATATTTGTTGGTAAAGTCAATGCAGGAAGCCCAAATTTTGCCAAAGAATATAGAAAGGAAGGTAAGGGAATTGATGAAGAGTTTTAGTGAATTAGAACAAACTCTGTTGCCAGATATTGAAGATATAGAAGGGTTAGTCAATCCTTTACAATTTTGGAAGGAAGAGGCGGAGAGGGTCATCAATACCCAGGTAGAAATGATTTGTGAAGGGCTAAATATGGATATGCTGGAGGATAGTATGGATAAAATAATTGCTACCGGATTATTTTTTGAAACTTTTGAAAGAGAGGCAAACCAAGTAGCCGTTAAGTATATTCCATTCAGGGCAAAAGATGATGATGTCATGAATTTCAATTGGCCATCTGATGAAGACTATAGTGCATGGAGTATCATGTATCTGAATGATGAATCAAAGTTGTAAACAACTTGTATAAATGCTTTTGTCTTTAGTGGCAGATATTTTTTGAACCTGTATAACAAAATGAGGGTAACTTTCATCATGAGTTTTGAAGAAGGTGGCTGCATACTTTGATCTTGTGTAAGAAAGTTTGAGGATGATTGTTTTGTATAACAAAATGCAGTTATGTATAGTCATTGTGAGATGACAGGTGTCTCCTCTGGCCTGAAGCTTGTTTTCTCCCTTATTTTTTTATAAAAGGGAATTTAGGGCTATGAAATGGCATTCGAATTTTTGGTCCCTTGAATGTTTTGAATTTCTGTTTCCAAATAGCAAAATCTAGGTGAAACAAAAAGGTTGTAAAAGGTTAATTTACAAAGCAAAAACTAGAAAGAGTCTTGTGTCTGTAATTTTTGCAGGTTCTTGAAGGAGTTATGTATGGATCGTATTCTTACAGAGACAACATAATTAATAAATAAATATATGATTCAAACCCACTTCTCTCCAGTGTATTTCTCTATCATTGTTTTGAATGCATACTATCAAGGATTTTATCATCTATTGTACTATTGTGGTGTATGCATTGTTTATTCATGCTTTAGTCTAAGAGGTCAATTAAATGCTCAAATAAAATTGTAGAGTGATAGGGATATTTACAGGGATTTTGATAAGTAGTTTTGGGTAGGGATTACAAATACGATGTATTGCAAGGCAATATTATCTTAGGTTATATGTTGTTAGATAAATTCTGTCAGAAGAATTGTTTAATGCAGTATGAATTCATGTACCCAATGGAATAAGGCACTGATCATAGTTAAGTGAATGTCTGGGTATTTATTTATTATTCGGAATCACCACTGGTTTTCTATAACTTGTTGAATATTATAATATCTTCATTTTACATGAATGTTGTCATGTGTATTAATCATATCATGCTCCAAGATGGTTGAGGATCACTGAGGAATTTTCCATTCCTGAGCATTCTCCCTTATTGTTGAGTCTTTATATGAGATTATCTGCTTTGTTTCATGCATGATTTGTGAGTGTGGTGTAAAATCATAAATAAGCATGGGGAATACCCTCTCTGGTTTTGCAGAGCCTAAAGTGCAGAAGGATCCTGCATCCTTGTTATTGTTGGTCCAAGTCTGAAGAATATTAAATAGTTGGAAGTGGCATTCCAAAGATATTTTCAAAAGAAAACAACTTGGTCTCTGCCTTTGAGTCAATGTAAACCAATTTTTGGGCACCAACATGTTCTTCATGTAAAATCTCTTAACAGAGTCACTTCTAATATGAACTTGTAAAATCCTCTAGCAAGGTGAACTTTAACATGTTCTAAGGTATTCTTAACTGGATACCAATCACTTCTAATAGGGTGATGTTCTCAAAAAGAACCGGTTGTAAGCTCTTAACAAGGCACACATTTTCACTATAGTAAAAGAGATTGTGGGTTATCCCCACCATGGTTTTCTCCCTCTAATTGAGGGTTTCCATGTATAATTGTTAGTGTTGTGTGATGCTTATTTGTGCATGCAAATCTATTTTCTTTGATGTTCTCTTCTTTTATGATAAATCAATTGTTGTAAATTAATTAGGATAATTGCAGACCGGCTAGTTTGAAAGTTTGAATTATGTATAAACTATTTTGACTGATTCACCCCCCTCTCAGTCACTGGTTAATACTAACAATTGGTATTAGAGCCTAGGTCCTCTAAAGAAAAGTTTAATAGCTTGAGGAAAAAGATCATGGAGGAATACCGATATCAGAAGCAGATTTGTGAAGCTAATGAAATGATTGCTCAGCTAAAAGAAAGATTGATAAAATCACTTGCTAAAAGGAAGTAACTAGCTCTACAACTAAATGAGAGTCAGGATATCATAGATCAACTCTCTAAACAAAGTGGATCTAAAGAAGTAGAAGAAGCAGTCTCAGAACTGATGGAAAAGAAGTACACTAAAGAAATCACATATCTAAAAATAGAGCATGAAAGTCAGTCCCTGAGAATGAGCAAAATACTAGAAGCCAATAGGATAGCAGATGAAAGAAAAAGAGATGCAGAAGAAGTTTTGTCAAAAGATGAAAAAGCCAAAAGGCTTGCTAAAGAAGCCCTAAGAGAAAATTATGCAATCATCATTGAAAAAGATGAAGAAATCTCAATTCTCACTCAGGAGAATGAAGCTATGCATGAGCATCTGCATGACAAAGCAAAGGAAAAGGAGAAGATGATGAAAGAGATTGAACAACTCAAAAATGAGTTGAAAGCTACAAATGAGAGAAATGAAAAGCTGAGAAAATTTAATCAAAGATTTGAGAAGATAGATGAAAAATTAAAAGCTTAGAGGAGAATAAAGGAGACAATCGATCTTAGTTACTACGGTACAGGTCCTATGGAAACTAGAGAATCATCTAAATCCAAAAGGACAAAGGATGAGAAAAGGAACAAATCAGGAATGAAAGGTATGAAGTTTTCTAAATCTTCTTGCAATTAGTGTGGTAAACTGGGTCATAAGTCTGATGTCTGTCGAAATCAACCGGTCAGTCAATAGAATTCTTTCACCTTTGATGGTTATTACTATAACTGTCACAAGTATGGACACACTACTTATGAGTGTAGATCTTGATCTAGCAGCATGTCTAGTAGAAGAAGGTTTAATGGATATTCCTTTACATGTAATAAATATGGACACAAATTTGAAGAATGCATGTTCAAGATAAATGCATCAAGATCACCATCCAAACCGGTTAGCCCTAGTAGAAAGAGTAATCAGTTCAATGCCACCTATTCCACTTGTGGCAATTTTGGTCAAGGTGTAGCAAATTGCAGAATGAGAATGGGTCACAGAAATAATGCAGGACCATGGAAGACAACTGGTATGGCATGTTTCAATTGCCATAAGATCTGTCACTTAGCCAGTGAATGCAGGAACTAATCCTATAATTGGTCTAAAGACAAGAACTAGTTTGGCAAGAAGAAAGGGCCAAATGACTTGAAAGGAAAGAAGACAGTTGAAGAGGTGAGGAATGAAATGAAAAAGACATGGACTAAGAAGAAAGAAATAAAAGAAGGAAAGAATAATTCTGAAACTAAGTCATCATCCACTGGTGATGATAGATCCTCTTCAAACTAAGCATACCGATGCTGAGGGGAAGCACATATGGTAAGATCATTATTTAATCCCCTCGACCGATATGAGGTTATGACTATCTACATAGTTTAAATGCATGAAACAATTTCTTAAAGATCTTATTTGGTAAATGTTTTGTGGGTTAGTGTAAATGTTGTTTGTGTATCGGTATCGGTAACAAGCAACCGGTAAGAAGTAAATCGGTGTACCTTAAGTTGTAAATGGTCAAAATTGTACAAACTAGTCATTGCATTGAAGTACCGATAAACCTTAACAAATAAATAAAGAAATGACAATACATTTCATTTACCTTTCTTTCATGTGAACATTCTTGAGCTCTCGTGTGACCTAAGGCGATCAAAATATTCATAGCGCTATTTGTGTGAAGTGATCAAGCAGTGTGATAGTGGTGATTGGCAACCCTAAAGGAGAAGGTATTCAAACCCTATTTCTGAAAAAAAATTGTTTGAAGTTCATCATGGTAGCTTCTGTGTCAACTCTTGTGTTGGTTGAAGAAATTAAAGAACCACAACCTGAGTTCAAGCTGCATCCTATGAAGGTTGGAGAGATCGACATGATAGGTACCCTATCATTTGTGCCCTCCAATGTGTTACTCTTTGAAGATATTTTCTCCTTCATCCATTGCAAGCTTGAAGAACTTGGAGATAAATTCATTCAAAATAAATTCAAAGGGTTTTGTGATCATGATCTGTTGAATGTAGAACATTTGCATCTAAAGACCATGGGTTTGTCAAATGTTCTTGATTTTCACGATCAATTTCATGTCGATTGGGTTAGGTATGTGCTAAGTAGAGTGCATGATCAATTTCTATGGCTGGAAGATGAAGCACCAATCAAAATCACAAAGGATGTGATCCAAAGATCAACAGGGTTTAGTGCAACCGGTGAAGCACTAACCCTAAGGACAATATCAACCAGTGAAGTCACTTGGTTAACTCAATCCTGGTGTGATAGGAGAGCAATGAAAATCACTCATACTAAGGATGTAAAAGTGAGATTTGCTTTTGCAGCGATGGGATACATGATTTATCAATCAAGCCACATGAACAGTGTGTCGAGTGGTGCTATCCATGCAGCTTATCAAATCATCAAGGAGGATGCTACATATGATATCTATAAGATGATCAGAAGTAAATTCTTGGTGAACAGGGATTGAATTAAGAAGGACAAGAAGCAATCATTCAAGTATGGTTCATTACTGGTATGTATATTTTTCTATGTGCAAAATTTATTTCTCGGTAACGGAAATGTAGTGTTTTCTGATGATAAACCTAGAATGGATCAGATAGGTGAAATGATTAGAGATTTAGGTGATAAGTTTGGAGAAACAATGTGGGGTTATTTTAAAGAATTCCAAACCAAAATGCATAAAAGAGAGAGAATCCCAACAGGTATAGTTAAAAATACAAGGACACCATTTGTTTTCTTATTGATACTGATTGTTGCATTATTCAAGTTGTTCAACCTAGAACCTTTTGGGTACCTACTATGGGTTATGAGGTCAAGAAAGACATTACTAAAGTATATACAAACATGTTACTATCTAAACCGGTAGACAAAAAAGCAAAGAGATTTGGAACTTGTGAGGAGGCAAGCTCCAAAATAAAAAGGGAACTCAAGGAGCCTATCATACAAAAGAGAGTAAGAAAAATGATTGACACATTAGACAAGAAGTATGGAGGTGAAGCATTTGGTGTCACTGCTTCCATCAATACAAGTGAACAAACAAGGGCCAAATCAAACAAAGATGAAGAACAAACAGGAAAAAAGAAGAAAATTTTGAAGGCAAAACCCAAGGGTACTGTATCCATCAAGCCAACAGCATACACAAAATTAAAGGACTCATATCTCTCGTATCTTCCCCAGGTAAAGGTGGAATGGTAGGAGTGGCATATGCAAGAAAGAAAAATAGTGAAGGGACAATTGACACAAAGGCTAACAAGAAGCCCAAGAAGGATGAAAAGGAGGGTGATAACACTGACACCCAATCTGATGTGGAAATAAAAGAAGTCAAAAGAAGTGGTAGAAATTTAGTTCCAACTGTTGATGAATTGGTCCATGGGATCAAAGAGTATGGAGGTCTATCTGGTGCTGGGAGAAAATATCCCCTCTACAACAACGAGGACAAAATAAAAATTGAAGGACTTATCTGGAACATGCATAACTTCTCCAGAACTCCCGATAAACTATATGGAATAATTCCATCAGACTTGCAAAATCAAATTGAAGGGAGATGGAAAACAACCCTAGCAATTGAGAAAGAGCACAAGATAAAAGCACTCATGGAAGTGCAACATGATTTAGATTTCAATCAACCTTCAATAGTGGCTGAAGCATGTGTTCAACACTTCAAAATAAGGAATATGACAGGGAGAGTGGCCATAGGAGATATCCAAGGTGTGCATGATGAGGGTGTTGCCTTATGGAAAACAATTTTGGCCCAACAAAAGGAAGCTAAGGAGGAAATAGAAAAGAAGTAAAACAAGGACAAGATATTGCTCATGAAAAGAGCAAAGGAAAAGAAAAGGATACCACTAATGAATTTGATGTTTTTGCAGTTGATGCTATCATAGGTAATATTGTGTCAGATATTCCTAATCTAACAAAGGATGTAGAGCAACTGGTTGAACACAAATCAACTGTTGAAACTATTGATATTGATGTTTCACCAGTAAAGGGAACCACTCAAACTAAGCATCTCGATGAAGATGAAGTCATAATTGAAGATATACCTGTAGATAGGAATTTGGAATTCGTCAAAGCAATATAAACATTAAACTAGCTCAATCACGAAAACCAGATTGCAATGATAAGAAAATCCTAATTACATTCAATAGAGATACATGAAAAACAAGACATTCAATTCAAATGCAAACCATCGCAAACGCGAATGTCTCCTCAAGAATTCTCCATTGTCCTTCTTTCTCCTTCAAATTGCTTTGTTTTGTGGATCTCACCTACAAGTGCATAAGCATAATATGAAAGCAAGATTGATAAGATAGCATAAGGATACTAGAAGCGTGATTGATTCAAATCGGATCGAAAATGTGATTAATTCGGCATCCTTTGATTGAAGAAATTTATCCAATTTATAGACAAATTGGAGAGAGGACAAGATTGGCATGAAATTGGTATTAGAGGCAATTGATTTCAAAAATGGCAAAATTGAGTTGAAGGAAGAAGGTTATGACACCTTCTATGTCATAAATTATGACATATTGCCAATGCAAAGGTTAGAGGACTAAAATCCTATGACATCTTGCTATGCCAATAGTATGATGCATGAGAAATTCATGCTTCCACCGAAGCACAAAAATAGGGAGAGACTAGAGAGAAATAGATTAGGTGGAAACTGAATTTAGCAAATTGGAAAATGAAGTGGAAATTTAGGTGAATTAATTAATAGCTTTTCATTCATTAATTAATTCACAAAAAGAGGGGGAATTAATTAGCCAATTAAATAAATATTTAATTGTGACAAGAAGACTTAGGATAAATAAATAAATTATTTAACCTAGAGGGAAAATGACAATCAAGATTAAATGAATAAATCATAAAATCCTAGAAGATGAATTAGAAATGCAAGGACGACAATCAGGTCTTGACAAAAGATAATTGATGTAGGGTCAATTTGATCATGATTCTGACTGACAAAGGACCAATGTTGATAAATGATTTGATTGATAAATTGACCAAGATTGATAAAGAGACCAAATTGACATGCGCCAATTAACGAGGAACAATGACAAATTGATCCAAATTGACACGATTGAAAAGGACAATGATCGATGACAAATCGATCGTAAAATTGACGAGATTGACAAGAGGACAAAACCCTAATTCTATCATTGATTAGGATTGATGATGTCCAAAATGAAATCGAATTGATGATATCAAAATATGACAAATGAGCACGCACATTGATGCGATAGGATAAGATCGACCAAAATCATGACTGAAGATTGTTATCGACAAGACCAAATTCGAAAGCGAGATAAATGAAGAATGCAGAAGAAGGACTCGATGTTCGCAAATGATAAAGACCAAGTGCACAACATAGAAGAAATGTTAATGCGACGCAAAAAACCTAAAATAAGGTAATGTGCCAATGTTAAAGTATGACTCTACAAGCGTTGACCATTTTTAGATGTCTACATTTTGCCCCTCTTTGAGACAATGCAATTTTAAGCGTTGTTTCAAAGAACAATAATGAAAATGCCCCAGACAATGACAATGACATATGCATGCCCCCTCGAGGAATTGGCTGAAAACATCCAAAAAAGAGGCCAATTGATCGATAAGAATGATAGAAAATGATAGGATCAAACGGATGAAAGATCGGAGGTCGGATACACAAATGACAAGCAGTGGAAGGTGCAAAAGACCGCGAACAGCATAAGATGGAGAAGATGCACGTCCATCAAGGTATTGACAAAGAGATATAAATGAGACAAGGAGAAGGAAAAGAGCTCATTTGCACTAGCCAAAGTGGAGGATTTGTTGCTCTAGAAAAGGACCCTTTCATAGAGATGGCGAACATTCCAATGGTAGATCACCTCGGGGAACATGTACGCACCTACAGACGATCGGATGACGTGGGAGCAGCAGTATGTATCTCAAAAACCCATATTGTCAATTGCATGAATTTTACTTGCTTGCAGGACATTGTGGGGCCCACAGGGAATGAAAAAAAGGACTTATGCGCCTGTGTGGGCGCATTCTGCACTTGTGTGAGGATGTTCTACGCTTGTGTAAGGTACACAAGCATAGCTTGATGCTACACAGGCACAGGACAGGGTACGCAGGCGCAGTTGTGCACTGAGGACCCTAATTTGATCGAAAACAGCGCACGGATGATCCCAAAAAGGGGGATAAGGGTAGGATGGGTCAAAATAGATAAGAAACACCCTGATTTGTTGATGAAACAAGGAAATTCAGCCCTTAGGAGAAAACCCTAAAACTGACAAATTTGTGCCCCAATTGTGATGCAGAGTCAACAATATCCATTGATTACGCAGGAGAACAGACCCGACTGCTTCATGTTGCGACATAGACTCAGAAGTACGGACAGAGATACATTAGCAGGACTTGGATTATAATATATCACATTAATGCCCGATTTTAGGGAAAACACAGGACTGCTTACCGCATTGGCAGAGCGATGGCATTCAGAGACCTCCTCATTCCATCTGCCGATAGGAGAGGCGACGGTGACACTAGAGGACGTGTGGCATATCCTCTGCATTCCGATTCAGGGGGAGATGATAGAATATGACCGAGCGATAGGGAGAGATGCTTTGTGTAGATTATTCGAGTGTGAGGCAAATGATCTGGATATCATAGAGAGGGAGATTGGCTGGGAGACCATGGCAGCAGAGTATGATCAGCGTTATGTAGTGATAGCAGTGGTTATAGCATGCTTATTAGCAGGGGACAAACGAGGACATGGATTCCCTATTGGATGGGGAAGAGTGCTAGAGTGGATGGCGATAGAGGGGACTGTATATGCATGGGGACCATGTGTGCTTGCTATGCTATATTTTCAGTTGCATCAGATAGCATATCAAGGAGTGCAAACTTTGAGCTGTGGGGTCACACTGTTACAAGTATGGGCATTTGAGCACATAGCCATATGTCGACCGATTGCAGAGAGACAGGTAGTACCATATCGACCATATGTGTATTGCTATGGGGGTACATTGAGACAGGGTCCATTCAGATACATACTATATTGGCGACATGAGCTATACAAATTGAGAGAGTTCACATGGAGGCCATATCTTTATTGCCCTGGATGGTCAGATGATGACGATGAGCTATCATATTGCAGATAGGAGAGGTACCTGATTGGGTGACCAGTGAACCACCAGAGAGTGATTGAGATGTATCTACCACAGAGAGTCAGATGACAGTTTGGAGAGAGACAGGATGTACCCAGAGGGACTGCACACTTTGCCCGATCTCAAAGAGAGATGAGTCAGTGGGGGAGGATGATTCAGCCACACATAGCATATGCCAACTTCACATAGCTACAGTAGAGATAGTGGGATTGGAGATTGGATGTGGAGGACACTGGGACGATAAAGGAGTATGAGTGATGGTTTGCATGACGATGGCTTGTGCCATTGACAGATCTTGATATTCCGGTACCTAGGAGATAGGAGGAATTCCCACTCGCTAGAGAGGAGGAAGAGGATGAGGATAAAGATGAGGATGAGGGAGATGAGGAGGAGGAGGAGGATGATGAGGATAGAGGTGATGAGGAGGATAGAGATGATGATGAGGATGGAGGGGATAGGTCAGATTCAGCCGATCAGGAGTCATTGCAGGATATACCCATAGAGCTAGAGACAGCTAGCATAGAGGAGATGGAGATATGCAAGGCCACCATAGCGAGTCAGCATGATCACATTGTGACATTAGAGAGACAGAATGCTACCTTGAGGACAAAGTAGGATTAGTTCAGAGCAGAGATAGCCAGACTGACAGCGGCTCGAGATACAGCGATAGCCCAAGCACAGTAGAGAGTGACCGAGTATATCTGGTCAATTAGGGATGCCAGTGCATGTGAGATGGCACAGATGTTGGTAGAGACCAGAGAGGAGATACGCCATTGGAGGACACTATATGAGAGTGTAGTTCCACCAGAGCAAAGAGCAGCGTCATATCAGGCACGATCAAGGATAGAGAGCAGGCCACGTTCTCGGAGGTCAATGAGCAGCATGGGGGTGAGTGGACCTAGGAGACCACCACAACCAAGACCAGGGACAGGAGGGACATCATCCTTGAGACATGGTAGGGATGAGGAGGATAGAGGGAGCACCCAGTGATAGAGGCACATGCTCCTTATGATAGAGACATATGTAGTGTGACATTATGTTCTCAGCCTGTGGGCCATACTTAGGACAGACAGTCCAATTTTGTACTCCGATATTGTTTTGATATATGATATGATATGCAGCTATAGGATGGGATGCAATGTGTTATAGCTTATGGTTACTTTCCATGTACGGATGGCTTATGCACTGTTTATGTACCATTGATGCTTATTTTTTTGGATGCATTTATAATATGAAATGAAAAAAAAGCTTGATATGATGTTTGATATATAATGCAAATGTACTAATCAATGAATGCAGGATGCAGCTTGTGTTTTTTTTGGAGATCGGAGAACTAGACCAAACTGACTACCCAAACTGATGGAAGAAATGTTAGTAAGAAGAAATTAGACAGAGGACAGTTCGAGATGAAGAAAAACTTGCTTTCACAAATCCACATAAGTAGGTGAGAACCTTTATTTAATGTAGCAAAATGGATGCAGAGCATCATGGAATTGAAGGCTAGAGTTGGAACGCAACCCCATTTGCAAAAGACAGACACATCGCACACAAGGAATGAGTGAAGCATCCTAGGGTGCCTACATCAAGGGTCAAGGTATGGGTAGTGTTCACAAAGCAAACGTACGTATCACAGACACCCAATGATATAGTTGCCCCAGTTTGTGACAAACATTCCACAAACAACAAACACAACAAAAAAAGGAAAGGGGACCATGAACCATCCTGGTCACTCTAAATCACTCAATGACATCCTCGAGCAACATAGGAACATGAATGAAGCCACAGATAAATCAATAAAAAGATAAGATGCACAAATTCAACCAAGTCAAACAAACAATCTGATTGTCCTTGTCAAAAGTGGAAAATAGGAATGATCATGCTATCTGGTTTCAGGGAATGCGGTACCCTGTCTAAGACAGGACACAGTCTGGTTTTGAGTATACCACACCCTGTATAAGACCCATGATAATAGTGACAAGGACAAATGAGATTGATGTTGAGTGATTGAAATGACAATTTTGATCAGTTTGAATGTCTAGTTTGATTGAAAAGTTCATCTGTTAATGCGTGATTTCATTGAAGCACAATGTTGGATTGATTTCCATTGGATGTATGCTCAGCGATCTGTCTATGCATAAAGGGGATATTTATTGACAAAATGCAAAATGCTTGTTTTTGGATTTTGAATGTTTTGCAAAAAAAATTTGTTTTGTTTTTTTCGAGTTTTTACAATTTGTTTGTTCGTTTTTTCAGGACTTTATTTGATTTTTAGAGATTTTTTCAGGACATTATTTGATTTTTAGGGATTTTTTCAGGACATTATGTGATTTTTTGGGATTATTTCAGGACATTATTTGATTTTTTTTTTGAATTATTTCAGGACTTTATTTGATTTTTTTTTTTTGAATTATTTCAGGACTTTATGTGATTGTTTTGGATTATTTCAGGACATTATTTGATTTTTATGATTTTGCCCCCAGTGTCTAGCAAGGCAAGGAATATGACAGGTGAATAAATAGGCTTTCTGAAATGTTGGTGGATAGAAGGAAGATAAATGCCTTTTATTATGGAGACAACATGGACGCAATTTTCAAGGGCTATTGCGTGATGGGACAAGAGACTGGATATGACAATGTAAAGTAGGAAAATGGCATGAGGGACATGTCAAGAGGTTTTTGAAACCATGTTTAAATTTTGCATCCTTATGTCAAATCAAGATCAAGGAATGAAAAAAAAGTGTATGGATAGTGATAAGATATGGATAGGATAAGCAAGACCAAGAAGGGATAAGGGACATGGACATAAGCAAATGGATAAAGACCAAAAGCTATGATGGACTAAAAGCTGCAAACAAGTTGCATGATGCTCATGAAGATCCTCAGCCTTGTCAAGATCAAAGGTGGAAAGAGGAAATGGACATGAGGGACAATAGGATAATGGAGGAGTATGACATGGTATGATAGGATAATGAAGGGCAATAAGATATGAAGGAGGAAACCTGCCCCCAAGTGTGGTGTGCAAGAAATTCATAAATTACGCATCATGCCTGTTTGCTAGGTTTTCATCACGGTACTTGCCCAAGGCGCCTGTTTGCCAGGTTTTCACCAGTGGACGAATTATTTTTTGCGTTACGTTTTTTCTTTTCTTTTTTTCTTTTTTTGTCTTTTTGTCTTTTTTTTCATTTTTTTTTTTTTTTTTTTGTATTTTGACTTTTTCAATAGAAGATGGACACATGATAGGGGATGGAAGAAGGACTCAAGCATATTATTGTTTGGATAGTAACCTTGAAATAAATGGACCATGACCTTTGAAAGCATGCTCAAAGACGTTGGTAGGATAAGGATATGGAATATGAGATGGAACTAAGGAAAGCATTTATGCAAAGGATTGGATCAAAGGGATCGAAGGATGGAAAATATGCATTGGATAATGGATAGGGTATTGGAAGAATTGGGCTTCAGTGGATGGAAATGTTGGCAAGATCAACATTGGCACACACCTTGAGGGGTGATGGACTGATGGAGGAAAGATGTATTTTGGATATTGAGATTTTGACGGAGGAATAGCTTGGGATTTTGGGACATAAGGGCCCAAAATGGATGAAGAAGGTGATGGAGGAACAAATTTGAGAGGGTTAGATGGAGGAATAGCAATTTTGGATGTCGAGTTGGATGTTTCTTTAGGCTTTTGTGCTTCAAGGAGCTGCTTAGGGATCCACATGGTTTTTGATTTTTCATGCTTTTGTGGTTCCTTGGAGTGCATTGCTTGCATAAGGGATTTAGGAACCCATATACATTTTGACTTTGTTTTATTTTGCTCAGTGGGCCTTTGTGGCCTTTTAGATATTTCTTTTTCTTTATAGATCATATTGTTCTTCATTTTGACATGTCGATTATATTAGACATGTTGATCCTTGAATACATGTGGATTGCTAGACTGATGACTTTTATACTTGGCATCCAAATTGCTTGGAGGGGGAAAGGAATGCATGGATTGATATGAACAAAATGGAGTTCTTTTGGATTGATGAAATTTACTCAAGGATGTGTGCCTTTGCTGACCTTGCTTAAAGGATGAAGGGATATAAGGACCTAAGATGGATGGAAAGTATGATGGGGAAGGTGTATGTTTTGATTTTGATGGAGGGATACCAACATCTTGAGAGTGAGTTGTGTAGACATGACCCTTAAGATCTTCTTTGATATGGAGGGGTTCTTTCTCATGAAGGTCTACTCCTTTTCCTTTATGAATATCTTGACTTGTAGGATACTCTTTTCTTTCGGAAGAAGATGCGAGTCCATTATGATGTGGATATGATATGAGAAAAATAATGAGATCTTGAAGTGGATCAAATTGGACCAAAGTGGAAGAACCCATTATGCATGTCGAGGGTTCATAAACATCTTGCACTGACATGTTAGAATCATGAGGGAGATTAGGATCATGAGGGGGGCTAGGATTGTGTAGTGGACATGGTTCAATGACAGGCTCTTCAAGAGATGGAATGGGAGAAATAATGGGATCATCAAAAGAAATACGATCTTGGAGTGTATATGGAGCATTAAGACAAGGAGATGGAGGAACAAAAGGATTTTGTGGAGGATTTAAAGGAATAATTTGATCTTGACAAGGAGGAAAATCATTGGAATCCTCTTTAAAGTTGCTTTGCTCTGGACTTTTAATGGGATCATAGAAAAGGATGGAAGGGATATCTTGATCTTTCTTAGGAAGTGGAATGCCAATGGGATTTGAAAGGACATTTTTTTCATGAAATGGAAGGGGGTTGTTTGGGATTGGATGGACTGGGATATCTTGATCTTGCTTAGGAAGTGGAATGTCAATGGGATTTGAAAGGACATTGTGTTCTTGGATAGAATTGACAGGAATAAGTGAATCATCACGAGTGTCTGGGAACATGGGGTCCTGGTCAACAATTGGATGGGATGATAAGGTTTCAGGATCTTGATCTTGATTTTCTTTAGGACTCATTTCTTCATGCTCTAAATTATCCTCTTGACATGAGGTTGGGCTTTGGATATGCATGGGGGATTCTGACAAGGGATCAATGCTTTGGCATGAAGGAAATGCACTTTGAACATTTGTGATGGATTCTGGTAGGGAATCAATGCTTGAACATGAGGAAGAGGGACTTCGAATGGGGTCCTCTAAAACAGGTAATGGCAATAAAGTGCATGGTGGCATTGGGTCTTGTATTTCTGAAACATGACAAGGATGTGCATCATGAATTGGATTATCTTGGCAATCAATTATGGATAGTCCTTGGATAATTTCATCCTTGGGTGTATTGTTTGATGAGGACAATATGGAAGGTTCTTGTGAAGCTTCTAGAGGTGTAGGGATAGATGCCACTAGAGAGTCAATTTGTTTGTGGGGGGATGAGGCATTGCTAGACATAATTCTATTATCTTGATCTTCCTCAAAGAAATCACTTGGTAATTTTCTTAAGAGCCTTGCAATAAAGCCACCTTTCTTTCGAGGTTTTGACATGGTTGTATCTGGAATTTGAACTTGTTTGGCAAGAATTTGGTTCTGGTTTGATGTCATGTTTTGATATTGGACTTGGTTCAATTGTTCTAACATGTTTGAAACTTGGGTTGGTGTGTGCTGCAACCTTTGTTTTTGAATGTTTGGTTGTGGTTGTTGACATTGATATGTTGATTGAACTTGTTGATATTCCACCATTGGTTGAACTATTTGTTGACATTGTATAGTTGGTTGGACATATTGTTGAAATTGGACCATTGGTTGTGTTGGTTGAATATGTTGGACCACTGGTTGTGCCTATTGGAAATACTCAAACTATTGAACAATTGGTTGTGATGGTTGAAAATCTGATTGATAGTAAACACATTCTTGTTCTTGTTGTGAAGGCACTTAATGTTGTTGTCTCTTTTCTTGAAATTGTTTCATCATCTCTATTTGTGAGAGGAGAGCTGGTATGTCTAATCGTTCAATAAGAGATCTTACATCAATTGGCTCAATTTTTGGATTTCGACCTGGAAATTTTTGAAACATTTTGGACATTTGTGATCTATTCTTCTCAATGTTTTTCACTTTTTGTTCCAAAATCTCCTTTTCTTGAGCTAGTTTCTCCTCTAGTTTTTGTATTTGGAGCCCTGTTTCATCATAAAAAGTTTGACTGATATTGCCTTGTTGTTGGGTTGGATATAATTGTGACTACCTTGGATTAAAATTTGTTTGCATTATCGGTTGATATGTCAAACTTTGTTGCATCATTGGGGCTTGGAACCTTGTTTCAATAGACATGTCACTATGCAATGTTTTTGGGATTTTTGATTTTAAAAGGATGATGTATGATATGCAACTAAATGCAAACTAAATAAATGAAAATGCAATCTATGGCAAGAATGCAACTTATGTTTTTGTTCTTTTTTCAAGATTTTGACAAACTCATGAATGCAATGCTAAACATGAGACCCTTAGGAAGTTGAAATGATGTCTTGACCTCAAAGGACAAAAGGACCAAGTGACAAAAGGACAAAATGACAATGTCTCCCCTATATGCTCGGATACTAAGCTAGGTTTGACCAAATGACAGTGATGACAAAAAGACAAAAGTTTGATAAGGTCTAGACTTCCTAACAATAACTTAGAGTTTATCAAAGATTTGCATTACTCAAGTATGACAAAACCTAGTTTTGACACTATATGCAAAGGGACAATTACTATGCCAATGACCCTAATATGATATGATAATGACCTAAGCTTAATGAAGAGACCTAGGGTATGCAAATGTGACCTGATGTTATGAGGACAAGGATGCAAATGCAAATGTATGACAATGTCAACCTAAGACAAAACCTAGGGTTGAATTATGAAATGGTATTACTCTAATGCAAGAGGACACATGCAAATGGATGACCCTTATTGATATGCAAAGGAGTATGACCTAGGTGAAATCTAACCATGGTAGTTGACAATGAATTTGCAAAATGCAAACCTAGGATGAACCTAATGTTGGACATGCAATATGACACCTAAGTGAGAACCTAATAATGACATGCAAGGGGACACCTAAATGAGAAGCTAATAAGGACATGCAAATGGACACCTAAATGAAATGGACCAAGCGGAATGCAAGAATGATGCTCTAAGCCCTAAGTATGGACAATGGAGGACCTAAATCTAAGTGACATGAATGTTGAGACAAGATTTTGAAAAATGTTTGACAACCATGTTTGAAGGTGTTTTGAACTTTGTTGAGTGAAATACTCTTGTGTTTAACCTTGTTTTGAATCAATTTGTCTTGTTTTTGAAATGAGACACAACTCAACTTTTGACAAGCAAAGAAGACAAGATATTTTAACTTAGACTCAAGACAATCATGCTCATTCACACATTTTTTATGGTAGGTAAGGACAGTAGGTACTTGAGAGGTAGACTTGTTATGAGATTCAAGGAGAATACATAGATGCTTGACCCCACGGGCTCCCCTCCACGGCACTCACTTCTCAGGGCACCCAAGCATCAGTCCCCATGGAAATCTCCCCATGATGAACTTAGTATCTCTTTCAAGTATCCAAACTCCTCCTTCTCAAGCAACTAGAAGGATTTTGGCCTCTAAATACAAGGTGTTTAATAAGGATTTATGTTAAGCGCTACTCCTTGGTGTCACGCAAGCATGATTGAGACACAGGCCCACCAAGATACCAAACAAATGTAGTCGCGCAAGCACAATTTAGACTGTGAGGCCCTACTTAGATGCTGATATGAGAAAGAGTCCAAGGGTCATCACTTCCCAAGTAACTACAATTCCCACGTACCCTTCCTTCAAAGCTTTCGCCCATCAAGTATTTATTTATAGTGAGTTAGAATGCCAAGGTACTCTAGCTGTGCTCACTTTGGGTCATTCCCTTCTCATGATTGTCACTTGCTTGCAAAAGAAAGCAAATGGTCGAGAAGGTAGGCCCTCTAAAGGTAACAAACAATCCAAAACATGAGAATGGTATCGAAGATCTGGATTTCTGATCACCCTAAGAAGGATGAGAGCATACTCTCCTACTCCAATGTCAAACTCGACAAACAAAGTGAACACATGTTCATTCCATCCTACTTAGAAAACATACTAGGTGCCTAATTATGAATCACAAACACAAAGTTTGGTTGGAATATAAGGCAACCTGCAAAATCACTAAGTTAGAAGTTTGATTTGTTTGGTCTTTGACTAGCGAACCTGCATAAGATTTGTTAGTAGTTTCATTCTTAGTCTTCGTCACACGTAATGCCAAGGTGCTGCACAGAGAATCAGTACTAAAGAAAACCAGAATACAAGAACAAAATGCAAAACAAAGTAGTTTGCAAGTAAAAACACTGATTTTCACCTCTGTTTTTGGCCTTACACAGGCGCAGAATGTCTTGACACAGGTGCAGAATGCCTTGACACAGGTGCAGAATGCCTTGACATAGGCACAGATCCATTTGACATAGGCACAGAATGCCTTGACACAGGCGCAGATCCCTCCTACATAGGCACAGAAGTGCCCAAAAAGCCCTGAGTTGCCCTATTTCTTGGGTTTTTACCTACAAATCAGCTCAAAAGGCACTCAAAACATGGTTAAATGGTTAGATCACATCAGGTTCACCAATTAATGTATATAGGAATTTGGAATTCATCAAAGCAATATAAACATTAAATTAGCTCAATCATGAAAACCAGATTGCAATGATAAGAAAATCCTAATTACATTCAATAGAGATACATGAAAAACAAGACATTCAATTCAAATGCAAACCATCGCAAACACGAATGTCTCCTCAAGAATTCTCCATTGTCCTTCTTTCTCCTTCAAATTGCTTTGTTTTGTGGATCTCACCTACAAGTGCATAAGCATAATATGAAAGTAAGATTGACAAGACAGCATAAGGATACTAGAAGCATGATTGATTCGGATCGGATCAAAAATGTGATTAATTCGGCATCCTTTGATTGAATAAATTTATTCAATCTATAGACAAATTGGAGAGAGGACAAGATTAGCATGAAATTGATATTAGAGGCAATTGATTTCAAAAATGGCAAAATTGAGTTGAAGGAAGAAGGTTATGACACCTTCTATGTCATAAATTATGATATATTGCCAATGCAAAGGTTAGAGGACTAAAATCCTATGACATCTTGCTATGCCAATAGTATGACGCATGAGAAATTCATGCTTCCACCGAAGCACAAAAATAGGGAGAGACTAGAGAGAAATAGATTAGGTGGAAATTGAATTTACCAAATTGGAAAATGAAGTGGAAATTTAGGTGAATTAATTAATAACTTTTCATTCATTAATTAATTCACAAAAAGAGGGGGAATTAATTAGCCAATTAAATAAATATTTAATTGTGACAAGAAGACTTAGGATAAATAAATAAATTATTTAACCTAGAGGGAAAATGACAATCAAGATTAAATGAATAAACCATAAAATCCTAGAAGATGAATTAGAAATGCAAGGACGACAATCAGGTCTTGACAAAAGATAATTGATGTAGGGTCGATTTGATCATGATTCTGACTGACAAAGGACCAATGTTAATAAATGATTTGATTGATAAATTGACCAAGATTGATAAAGAGACCAAATTGACATGCGCCAATTGATGAGGAACAATGACTAATTGATCCAAATTGACATGATTGAAAAGGACAACGATCGATGACAAATCGATCGCAAAATTGATGAGATTGACAAGAGGACAAAACCCTAATTCTATCATTGATTAGGATTGACGATGTCCAGAATGAAATCGAATTAATGAAGTCAAAATATGACAAATGAGCACGCACATTGATGCGACAGGATAAGATCGACCAAAATCATGACTGAAGATTGTTATCGACAAGACCAAATTCGAAAGCGAGATAAATGAAGAATGTAGAAGAAGGACTCGATGTTCGCAAATGATAAAGACCAAGTGCACAACATAGAAGAAATGTTAATGCGACACAAAAACCCTAAAATAAGGTAATGTGCCAATGTTAAAGTATGACTCCGCAAGCGTTGACCATTTTTAGATGTCTCAGCTTCCCAAGGTTGGTTCCATGGTTCTCTATCTTGCACGGTCCCTCAAACCAATGTTTTTTCTCTCAGATTAGTGAGCAAAATGGTTTAGGGATGACAAATGCAAGAACGAGGGATGCTTTTGTTGATTTTAAGATGAGATACATCCTAAGCTATACATGATGCTACAAATGCAATAAACTAGCTATAAGATGTCAAGGTTAGTTAACAAGACTATCCTAGCATACTATATTAGTTTATGATTTAAGCTAAATGATAAGGAACATACTCTAAATTTGCATATTTAGATTAATTCCTATTTAAAAAGAGGCTAAATGATGAGCATATATGAAATATGAAAGCTTGAATGGATTTGAGTATAAATGTGATGCTAAAGACTTGGATGATGAAAAATGGAGGAATGAGAGCTCTATTTATAGCAACAACAGGGCAATGGATGGTCAGGATTGAAAGAGGCAATCAAGGGCTGAGTTTGAAAGTTAGGAATCCATGTTTGCAATTGGCACCAATGAAATGGTGACAATTATCAACATAAGGTTGCTTGAGAGAAGATGTAAGAAGCATTAAATGCTTGAGAAGACCTCATGGTTACCCTAGGGGTTAAGGGTTAAGGTTAAGCTAGGGTTATCCATTGGATAAAGATTTTACCCAAAGGATAAACTCTTGTGCAAAGGTTTAAGGATAACCATGGTCAAAACAATAAATGCTTGATGAGACCCTTGGGTTACATGGAGGTTGAGTTTAGGGAAATTCTTTAACCATGTAAGAAGGTTGAGTTAACCATTAATGGTTATGAAGACTTTTGAGACAAATTTGTAAGAGTCCTTCCAAATTTGGGGGTATTCAACAAGTTAGCTTGTTGAATGGATAAAGGCTTTAATGCATTTTGAAGACTTTACTCCAAATTTGAGAAGTGACCTCCTCAAATTTAGGGAAAAGGGATAATGGATGGGTTTGGGTTAATTAATTAGGTTTAGAAGAATCTAGAAGAGGTTAGAAAGAGGTTTAGGATGCAAGTGGGAGGTGTAGGATTTTGCAAGTGGGTGAGAGAAAATAGGTTTTTAATTGAATTTAATTGAATTTGGTTGCAATTAAATAAATTAGATTTATTCAATTTAGGATAACTATTTTAATTAAATTTGAATTTAATTAAAAAGTGGACAGGGGCTTTAATTGAATAAAATGAATTTATTCTATTAAATGGTATAGTGAATTTAATTGAGGAATTTACTTAATTAAATAGAGGAATGCAGGTTATTTAATTAAATTGGATTTAATTAAACAGAGAAATGAACATAAAATATTCATTTAGGAATATGGTCATTTTTATACATTTACATTTTGCCCCTCTTTGAAGTGACATGTGTGCACATGTTATTTCAAAGAAAATGATGTGTCGTTGCAATTTTATGATCGATGTCATTTGTATGAATTTCATGTCGTGCCCCAAATTTGATGTGTGATGCCCCAGATTTGATAAATGATGGTGATAATGCCCCCTCGGGAGATGAATCAAAATTTTGAAAAATTTGATTTGATTTGATAATTGCATTTGTGGTGCAAAATTTTGGCTAGGTGGAATGGGTAAATTGATTCATCTCCCGATAATTGACATGTGCGAGAGTATGAGGGAGACCGCGAGAAAATTACATGCTCATTTCCCTAACCCTAATTTCATTTTACCCTATAAAAGGGGAAAAGTGCTTTGTTGTGTCTCATTTGTGCTTGTTGACTTTGGAGAAAAGGACTTTTGGAGAGAAGGCAAAATGCCTATTCCCTATTCTACGCATCATTTCGAGCGCATTCGGAGGCATCGGAGGCCTGCCATGTATGGTCCACCTGTAAGTCAACCCTTTTGACCCCTTTTTGATTTTTAATTTGATCGTTTTTGGTCAGTTTTTTATTTTTGAAATTCAGTTTTAACGTTTTAGCGCATAGGCGTCTTAGTTTAGCGCATACAAAAATGTTAGTAGCACATAGGGTATTAATTTAGGGTAGCATTCGAAAATCAATAGGGTAGCGCATAAAAGTTTTAGGTTAGCGCATAGCGTCAAGTTAGCACATGATGAACATAGGGTAGCACATCGGGCTAAAAGGGTAGCGTATAGGTCAAACCTAGCGCATAAGGTGCACAGGGGGTCGCATGGGTAGGGGGATTTAGCGCGTAGGTTAAACCTAGCGCATAGGGTTAAATAGGTAGCGCAAGCATGGGATAGGTTAGCGCATGGGTTGGTTTTAGCGCTTAGGGTAGATTGGTTAGCGCGTGGAGAAAACAGGGTAGCGCGTAGAGTTAATCTAGTGCATAGGGTAAATAGACTAGTGCATAGAGAAAATAGGGTAGCGCATGGGTATAGTTTTAGCACCTAGCCAAGTTTAATTAGCGCATGGATCGGTTTTGCAAGATTTTGTGATTTTTGAATGTTGAAAATTTACATAGAAAAAGGTTAGTTTTTCCTAGGGGGGATAGATTTTTGTCATTTGCTCGGTCTTTGGTCATGTTTTTGAAAATGTGTCCAATATGAGTTCTGATATAACTTGGTTTAATTTGTGATTGTTCAAGTTATTGATGTAGATATATTAATGTGTTGTTTTGATCGAACCATGATTTGTTTTGCACTATTTCAAGTTCATGTGTGGAGCCTGATTTGTGTTACAAGCTGATATGGGTTGGAAACTTGAGTTGTTTTACAAGCTGATATGGGTTGGAAACTTGAGTTGTTTTACAAGCTGATATGGGTGGGAAACTTGATTTGTTTTACAAGTTTATGTGATGTGGAGACTTGAGTTGTTTTACAAGTTTTGATATCGTTTTTGAAAACTTGAGTTGTGTTACAAGTTGATATGGAATGATATGATGTGGAACTTGATTAGATGAGCAAATTGTTTCATGTTTTTGATGTGATTTTGATTTTGATATCTTTGTTTTGATGTGGAAACTAATATTGGACTTTTTTTGTTGTTTGACAGGAGCGATTGGGAGTGGTTCAGTCACGAGAGCGGTTTCCTAGACCTTGGGCATTGATTCCACGGTTGGCACAGGCTGACCTAGATGTGATAGAGAGATGCGACTTATCATCTTTTTTGGACATGCCTCAGTTCACTGTGAACCGGGGTCTACTTATAACGCTCACCGAGAGGTGGCATAGTGATACGAACACCTTTCACTTTGCTACTGGTGAGATGACAGTCACTCCAGAGGACTATTATAGGATTTTGCGGATCCCTGTAGCAGGTGCTTTATTGCCATACAAGCAGACTGGGGAGGGTGGGACTGAGGCACTGCGTCACATTTTTCATGATGAGACAGTATGTGGGTATGAGATCCCATGGTAGGAGTTCCTAGATCTAGATTATGCACCTCTACCGTCAGTACTAGCAGGTTTCATCGGTGGATTCCTTTGTCCCGACTGTAGGTCGAAGGGATTCTCCATGGGTTGGGGATTGGTTCTCGAGAAGATGGTGACCCAGGGCCACAGGTTTGCTTAGGGCTCAGCCATGTTAGCCCACTTGTATAGGGACCTTCATGAGGTTGTGTATCTGGGTTACGACAGTTTGTCAGTTAGCATGACACTTTATAGGTATGGTGCTAGGAGCACATTCCAGCAGCGAGGCCACTGGTGGATAGAGACAAGCCTACTGGGCGGGCATATGCTTATGGTTACAGGGGTCTAGTTGTCTAGCGTAAGCTGGGAAAACTCGAGCATTGGAGGAGGGTTCTGGATGATATAGATACGGTCATCTGGCGACCATATACAGATTGTGAGCTCTAGGTAGAGGATGAGCTAGAGATGCCTTATGTTTTTATGAGCCGGTTTTTGATAGTGCAGATGCCCTTTGTGATAGAGAGATTCCAGGTAGGCAGGGTATACCACAGGGGACCTACTTGTATGCACATCGGAGACAGGACATACCAGATTGGGGCCCTACTATTGATAGTAGAGTAGCTGTAGAGGAGTTCTCCAGCTTAGTGGGTCAGATATGGGACTATGCTCCTGAGATACTAGACATAGGGATGACCCATGAGTTTGCTGGTTTGTTTGCAGCTCACGCGGTGGCTAGGATATTAGCTCCTAAGGAGATGTGGCTGGCCTTTGATGATGATGAGGAGGAGGTTGGGGGAGACGGTGATGATGGATATGATGGAGGTGGAGGAGGATTATGGGGGAGAGGATATTGGGGGAGGAGAGGAGACAGGGATAGAGATGTGGGAGGTCAGGTGGAGAGAGCAGTTCGGTGAGCTGTAATGGACAAAGGGAGAGGAGGGTTGGTGATCAGGATAGGGGAGGAGGGGAGAGTGGGAGAGGTGATGGCAGTGGTGGGAGGGACAGATGAGTGGAGACTACCAGCACAGAGGAGGAGGACTGATGAGTTACCTCCACCAGCGCCTAGGATAGGCAGAGGGATAGGGGGTACCCCTTCACAATTGCCCCTACAGGTCTGAGTCTCGCCACATGTGGAGGATGCTCAGATTAGGACCTTGCAGTTGATAGTTCAGCAGCTGCAGGCACAGCTATTGACGCAGCAATGTCAGATTACTTAGCTGACTCTAGAGCGTGATACAGAGATAAATTGGCATGGTCGAGCAGAGGAGCTAGTAGTTAGCATTCAGAGAGCGGCTACAGGGGGTCCAATGAGGGACATTATGAGAGAGTTGTCCTTGAGAGTGAGGGGGGCAGAGTATTATCGATGCTATTATGAGGATGCAGTGCCCCGGGAGCGTAGAGTGCAGAGCTTCACGCAGGCGAGATCAAGTTGATCTCGAGAGACTGGGACACAGTTAGAGAGCAGAGGTGTGACGGGGCCATCGAGACAGGATACTCTTGGAGATCCAGGAGCTGGGACATCAGCTGCGAGACAATCCCCTTCATGAGATAGTCATACCTGAGAGATGATGTCTCTATTGTATTTTGGATCATTGTTTTGTTCTAGGCACAGACATGATAGATTTTATACATTTGGATCATTTTATATATGTATATAGATGACACCATTTTCTTTGATCATGTGATGTGTTGTGGATGCATGTACTATATGTTCTTTCTTTACTTTATGATGATGCAATGCTTAGATAGATGATATGATGCATGATGTAAATGCTTAGATAGATGATACGAAGCATGATGTAAATGTATGATGGGAGATGTATCTTGAAAATGAGATATATGATTTGATATGCTGTGAGATGTATCTTGAAAATGAGATGTATGATTTGATATGTTGTGAGATATATCTTGAAAATGAGATGTATGATTTGATATGCTGTGAGATGTATCTTGAAAATGAGATGTATGATTTGATATGCAGTGAGATGTATCTTGAAAATGGGATGTATGACTATGCAATGATGTGCAACTAAATGAAAGATTTAAAATGATATGCAATTATTTTCAACTATTTGTAAAATGATATGCAACTATTTCTAAAATGATATGCAACTACTTGTTTTTGGAGCATCCTCATTCTGCATTTGTCATCCTGATATAACCATATGTTATTTTCTTTCGATATAAGTATCATCATTGAGCATTGATTTGTTTGGGATATGTTGAAAATTTATACAAGCATAATGGTATAATTGAACCATAATGACCTGAGAAAAATTTACATGATGTTTTGATTTTGCAAGATAGCACAAGTGTCACGGTATAATTGAACCAGGATGACTAGAGTGTGGATTGCGTATAAACAGACAAGATTAAACCATTTGTATGCGTAAAGTGGAATCATTTCTTCAGTGATATTCGGTGTATCATGTCTCGAGACAAGTATTTACACAGTACAAGTGATCGCCTCACAGACAGAAGACTAAGAAAATATTGGAGTTTTCCCATGATCTCTAGCTTTGAAGCATTAGTGAGAAAATGCAAAGAATCCAATAATTTAAAAAGTTCAAATGCAAAAATAGTCAAGACTTTATGCAATAATGCAACATTGAGTACTTCAAAAAATCATCCATCTTAGTATTTTTGCGATTCTTGTTTTAGCGATCCAATGTTTCATTCTGCGATGAAGTGTTTTGGTTGGTTGGATGCGGTGTTATGAGTGTTTGCAAATAGTATTGATGCTTTGAACATGATGCTAGATTTGATGATTATTTCCCCTAGCTAAGTGTGCCTCTCGATGTGGATATGTACAGTGATTACCAAGCCATGGTGGAATGTGGTAAAAGGATAAACCAGGATAGTGACTATGCTAAGTATGTCCTAAATGGATATTTGCTAAGTGTCGGGCGATGGCTGATAGTTCTTTACTGCGGAGATAAGAATGTGGATATAGATAAAGGAGTTGTCCTTTCACAATAGCGCCTGTTACTAGGTTTTTACCAATTGCTTTTATTGTACCTTTTTATTTGCTTTTTCTTGATTTTTTTTTATTTTTTGTTTGTTTTTTCTTTTTCCATGCATTTAGACTACTCAAGTGTAGTATTTCTTTAGATGAATGCTATTAGTTGGTTCATCAAGCACATCTCCTTCTGAAGTTGTAAGCTGATAAGCACCTGATCCATAGACTGATATGTAGAAATAGGGACCCAACCAATTAGGTTATAACTTCCCTTTCTTTTCTCGATCTTGTTGATTTCTTGGATTTTCCTTGAGGACTAGGTCACCAACTTTGAAGTTGCAAGGGATGACCTTGTGATTGTAGCTTCTACACATGCATTACTGATATGCTTTGAGATGAGTGTAAGCATGTTGATGCCTTTCATCTAATAGTTCTAGTTCTTGCAGTCGGTTGACCCGATACTCTTCATCTGGAATTAAGCCTTTTAGAGATACTCTGAGAGACGGAATTTCTACCTCCATTGGTAAAATAGTTTTAGATCCATAGACCAATGTGATAGGTGTGGCTCTTGTAGGTGTACGGATGCTAGTTTTGTATGCCCAAAGTGCTGGATTGAGTTGTACATGCCAATTTTTGCCTGCATCATTTATTGTTTTCTTGAGGATTTTCAGTATTGTTTTGTTGGATGCTTCTACTTGACCATTCCCCTGGGGGTAGTATGGTGTAGAGAATCGATGTTGTATTTTGAATTGTTCACATAGTTCTCGGACATCTTGGTTTTTCAATGGTCGTCCATTATCCATGATAATGGAGCTTGGAATACTATATCTGCAGATCAAATAGTTCAGGATAAAAGATGCAATTTGTTTTCCTATTACTGTAGTCATGGGGACTGCTTCTATCCACTTTGTAAAGTATTATGTTGTAGTTATAATGAACTTGTGTCCATTTGAAGATGAAGGATGAATTTTGCCAACCAAATCTAGTCCCCACTGACAAAAGGGCCAGGATGTTGTAAATGGCTGCAGTTCCTGTGCTGGTGCATGTATGAGATTGCCATGGATTTGGCATTTAGGACACTTCTTGGTGAAGTGGTAAGAATATTTCTCCATTGTAGGCCAGTAGTATCCCATCCATAGAACCTTTTTATCAAGAGTAGTTCCACTTGAATGTGTGCCACAAATACCTTCGTGAAGCTCATGTAAAGCAGAATCAGATTCATTATGATCAAGGCAATGAAGAAGAGTACCATCTAGACCTCGACAGTACAAAGTATCAGCAGTAAGGGTATACCAGGTGGCTTGCCGGATAAAATTATGTTTTTGGTTATGGGATTGGTCAATGGGTAGGATTTTGTTCTTTAGATAATCATATATCGGTCCATACAAAGGAGAATCTGAACCAATTAAGGCATAGACAACATGGGATTTAGAGTGGTCATAGGCTAGGGAGAACAGTTGCTCTACGAGGAACTCGTAATGACTTTGTTGCTCTGGATTTTGTAGTAATGAAGCAATAGTAGCCATGGCATCAACTGCTTTGTTGTTCAACCTTGGTATTTGCTCGAAGGTGATGGGTACAAAATATTGTTTGAAGTCATCCACCATTCATTTGTAGGGTAGCAGCTTGTCATCCTTTGTCTGATAGTTGTTGTTGATTTGATTGACGACTAGCTGTAAATCTCCATAGACCATTAACTCTGTGATTTTCCATTCTACAGCCATTTTGATGCCTATAACCAATGCCTCATATTCAGCCACATTATTCGTGCATGGGAATATAAGTCGATATGATCTTGGTATAGTATGCCCTTCAGGAGTGATGAATAGAATGCCGACACCTGAACCATGTTGGGTGTAGGATCCGTCAAAGTATAGGGTCCATTGCATGGTAGAAATAGCAAGAACGTCCCTGTCTAGAAATTCAATCTCCATAGTTTGTTTTCCTAGTAGTGGTGCTTCAGCTAGTTGATCTGCAATTGCTTGTCCTTTGATAGCTCTTCATTCTATGTAGTGGATGTCAAATTCACTGAGAATCATGACCCATTTAGCCAACCGGCCGGTAAGAGCTGCTTTGCTGAGTAGATATTTGAGAGGATCCATTTTTGCCACTAGCTTAATGGTGTGTGCTAGCATATAATGTTGGAACTTCTGAGATGCGAAGACCACCATTAGACAAGCCTTCTCAATGAATATATAGTTGAGTTCATAGCCATTCAATGTCCTGCTGATGTAGTATATGGCTCGTTCCTTCCCTTGTTGATCTTCTTGTGCCAATAGTGCCCCCAGTCATACATCTGTTGTTGAGATATATAGAATAAGGGGCTTTCCTGTGACCGGTGGTACTAGAACTGGTGGGTTCATCAGATACTGTTTGATTTGATAAAAGGATTTTGCACACTTGGCCTCCCATCTGAAAGGTACATTCTTATGGAGCAAATGATTGAATGGTAGACTTTTATTAGCTAGTTGAGCAATGAATCGCCTAATCGATTGGAGTCACCCTTGTAGGGATCTGAGCTGACTGATATTCTTTGGTGGCGGCATCTCCATAATGGCTTGTACCTTTTCTGGATCTACTTAAATACCTTTAGCCGAGATGATGTAGCCCAATAACTTGCCTGATGTAACCCCAAAGACACACTTCTTAGGGTTGAGCCTGACTTGGAATTTCTCCAATCGATCAAAGATCTTTGTTAGGATTCTGAGATGTTCTGCTCTGGTGAAGGATTTAGCTAGTAAATCATCCACATAGTCTTCCATGAAGGTATGCATCATATCATGGAAGATTGTTGTCATTGCTCTTTGATAAGTAGCCCCTGCATTTTTTAAACCAAAAGGTATAACATTCCAACAGTACGTTCCCCAAGGACAGGTAAACATTGTTTTATCTTGATCCTCTGGGGTTATTTTTATTTGATTATAGCCTGAAAAACCATCCATTAGTGAGAGCATTGCATGGCTTGTTGTGAGGTCTACAATTATGTCGATACTGGGCAAAGGAAAGTCGTCTTTTGGACAAGCTTTGTTGACATCTCTGAAATCAGTGCAGATTCTGATACTGTCGTCTGGTTTTGATATTGGTACTATATTGGATATCCATTCTGCATAGTCGATGGGTCAGATGAATCTGACATCTAATAGTTTCTTCAGTTCAGCCTTGACCATGAGTGCCACCCGTGGATTCATCTTTCATAGTTTTTGCTTGACTGGCTTAACTCCTGGAGAGATGGACAAGTGATGCATGATTAAGTGTGGATCAATTCTGGGCATATCTATATATGACCAAGCAAAGTTAATTTGTTTTTCTGTAAAAAGGATGAGAAATGCTAATCTTTCCTCCTCTGTCAGAGATTCTGCTAGGTGTATGTTTTTGGCTGCTTCTATAGTACCAATGTTGATTGATTGAGTGGGCTCAATCAATATGGGTGATCGCTCATGAAAATGTTCAGGAAGAGTGTCAAGTCTCTCATCCTTAGGTGCCTTAAAAAGGTTTTCATCCTCAGATGCATCCTTTATTTTTACTTTTTTGTGATCTAGATCTGCCATTGATTGGTTTTCAGCACCAGATCTTTTATTTGGTTCATTTTGTGATTGAGAGACTTGGCACTCCTTGGTTTGCAGACATTGTTACTTCATTCACTGGTAGAGCCTATTTTCGGGTTAATGGTACATATGTAGTGGATAATAGATTCATCATCTGGGAAAATTGGTATATCATGTATTTCGGGTTTGTCCCAATCAATGAGGTCGGGAAAGACGAGTTGTAAGGAATTGTTTGGTGGATCAAGTTCTGCTACTGTAAGTGTCAAGATAGAGGTTTCATCATGATTGGTCTTGGTTTTAAAGAAGTCAAGGATTTCGTCGAGGTCTTTAATGGTATCATCTTCCGTATAGACTTGTTCATAATGTTTCTATTCACTTTCCTTGGCGTCATAGATATTCTGTGGTCCAAATTCAAGAGGTCTATCTTCTGCATTATGTTCTTCCTAAGAAAGGGATATGGAACCAGTATTGTCAGTGATATCTCTAGTAGCATTTGAGTAGCTACCCCATTCATATTCATTGGAATCAGTCTCTAAGGCATCATCACAGATTCTATCAGTGCTGTAAACAGGTATGTTGTATGGTGAAAATAGATCTTTGATGATGGATACCAGTTTGATGGTTTTTGTTGATTTGGTGTCGGATCCTGCTTCTACCTTTTGTATTTGTTCATAGACTGTGCCTCCTTAGGGAGGAATAATGGTATCAGGAGATGATTCTATCAGTTCTTAAGATATTGGCATTTGAATATGAGCTACTGCTACAGATATGGCCTTCTTGTGACTGAGAAGCTTTTCCTGATGTTGCTTCTATTCTTGACGTTCACGTGCCTTGCAGATTGTTTCTGTTGACTCAAATAGTGTTTCTTGCCAGGATTCTTCTTTGTACTTCTTCTTGCCTTTCCATTGAGTTTTTGGAGTTATGTGTGGTGTCTTTCTTAATAGGAAAGTGAGTTTACAACCCAATCTTGTCTTGTCTCTACTGAGCTATGAAGGAAGGTCTATGGGCTCAGTGACTCCTTCTTTGCATTTTCCAATATGTCCTTTACCATAATATCCCATTTGCTGCATGATTAAGTAGCCCTTTCCATATATGTGTGTTGGTAAAACTATGTCCAGAGCAGCTAGCCTGTTATCTTCTTCCTCATCTTTGTATAACCAGCTAAGAATGTCCTTATCTTCTGATTCATGTGCTAGAGTGCCTAGTTGGATGAATGTACCATCAAATTTGGTTATGGGCTGAGTTACCTGATGTGTTGATGTAGTGGGTAATCCATGAGATCTAGGTGATGTTGGTAATTTGGCCAAACACATGGGTTCCAAAGAGTATTCTCCCATACCTTGTTCTCTAATTTGCATTTTCTTCTTGAAATCTCTAGGTAATGATTCGGGCTTTGCCATCTGTAGATCTGATGTTGAGGATCTTTGTTTTTCCCTATTATGGGGAACCAAACTGTTCTGGGCTGCCCCCATTGCATTACAATGTTGAAATGGATTGTGATCAACAGATATAGAGACCTCTTGTATGTTATAGGAAAAATTTGACACACTGGTGATACGTAGAAGGCACTGCTTGCATTTCATGTATCCAAGGTCGACCTAATAAAATATTGTAGGTGAGGTCAATGTCTAAGACCTGGCACAAAGTATCCTTTTGCACTGGTCCAACTTGAATGGGTAACATCATAGTTCCTTTAGATGACCTTTCCTCATCATCATATGCCTTTATGGTAATCTTTTTACGTGGATCAATAGACTCCTCTGAGAAGCCTAATGCATGGATATGTTTTAAAGTACATATAATAAGTCTAGCTCCTCCATCTATCAATACTCTTTTTACTCGGTGTTTATAAATGATGACTTCAATATGGAGAGGTGTGTTATGCGGATGACTTAAGGAAGTATTATCATGCTCTGAGAAGGTGAGATTATGAGGCCCTGTCATATGAGCGACCATGGCTTAAAATCTGTATGTATCCAGATCTTGAGGTACATTGGTTTCTAATAGCGCTTGTTCCAATATTTCTTTGTGTTTTGGTGACAGTTTTAGTAATTCTAGTATAGATATCTGAGCCGAAGTTTTGCGTAGTTGGCTGACTAAATCATATTGGATTTTTGGTGTAGTGGTTGTCATCGCAGTATGTCCCTTCAAGACATATTTTTGGGCTCTGGTTGTTACATTGATGGACTCATGATTATGCTGGTCTCGGATTGTGATGACATTTACATGATGGTCTTCAGCTGATATGTGATTGATGGTGTTATTGTAGATGTGGTTGATATGAGCTCCACGTGTATCGTTTGAGGTTGAAGCTCCATCTTTGTTGTAGTTTGGTAGAGGATTTTTAAAGGCTCCATGGTCACCATTTGTTTTAAGACCATCTACCATTAAATCACCTCGATCAATCATGTCTTGAACAATGTTTTTCAATCTCATGCAATCGTTCATTCGATGACCTTTGTTATGATGAAAATCACAATAGTGTGAGTCATTCCACCAAGGTGGTTTGATTTGGGGTTCATAGTTGTTGATTGCAGGTAAAGAGAGAATCTTGTTTGCCAAGAGCTCTCTGAATGCTAACTCTAGTGATTGTCCTAGTGGCGTGAAGACACATTTTTTGAAATTGTTAGTGTTGTCATGTGAATTGTTATTAGGTCCTTGATTCATGGTTTTGTTTTGAGTATTGTTGGTGTTGTTTGTCTTGGGTTGACCTTGATTGGTATTCGGTGCGTATGTGTTAGTGTCTGGGTTAGCACCTTTAGGATTCTTTGTAGCTTGAGGATTTCCGGATAATGCGAGCACTGGTTGTTTGGATTTTGGATCATGCGATTCATTGTTGTGTTCATTTTTGTTTTGAGTCCAGAATCGAGATTTGTCTAAATTGTTGTTCTTTAGGTTATTGTAATTTGATGAATTTGTTCCTTCTTTCAAGAATTTGAGTGTTCCCTTTTTGACACATGCCTCTTCTACTTGAATGCCATTTTCAATCAATTTAGCGAAAGACGGTATGCATTGGAGTTTGAGCCTATAACTTATCTCACCATTCAAGTTGTCAATGAAGATTTCCATTTTCTCCTTTTCAAGAATGTCTCGAGGATATCGTGAAACCATATGTCTCTAGCATTGAAGGAATATCATGAATGTTTCATTGTTTTTCTGTTTGGTGTTGCAGACGTCTAGCATGGTTATAGAATGTTGAATGTTATAGGAGTATTGTGTTATGAACATGTTAACCAATTCATCAAATGATCTGATAGGTGGTGTAATTTTGGATAACCATTCCATTGTTTGTCCTCCCAAGCTTCTGGGGAACAGCCTCATCAGATAGGTGTCATCATGAGCAAATTCAAGACTCATGGTACAAAATTCTCTGACATGATCACGGGGATCACTTTTTCCATCGTATTTTTCAAATTTAGGTACGTCTGAGTTTGGAGGAAAAGGGATCATGTGAAATCTTCTATCAAAGGGATAAGGACAAATTTAGTTTAAAGAGTATCGCACTGTTGTCCCTTGTTGCATGTCTTGCATTTGTCTTTGTAACATTTGCATTTGTTGAGTAAGGGCAACTAAGGGCGCATTGTTTTGCCGAGGGAAGAGTTCTTCCCTTGCATGAATCCGGGGTTGAAATGGTGTATGGAATGGTATGTTTTGCTCGGGGATGTTCTGCCTTGGTGTATGTTGCTCCGGTATGTTTTCCTCAGGGATATCTTGCTCAGGGTCACGTGTTTCCCCTTCTCGTTGTTGTTCTTAATATTCCTAATGTTGAGGTCTTGTTCTAAACACATCCATGTCAAAGTCTTTAGGGAGTTTGACTCCTTTTCTTGTGAGCAGGAGCAAGTATTTTTCCTTGTCATTTTCCATGAGCCTTTCTACAAGCTTTTGGAATGATACACTTTCTTGGCATTCCTGAAGAAGTTCTTCAGAAATTTCAGTATCCTCGAGGTGTGGACCTTCAAAAGGATTCGATAACCTTCGATTCATACTAGATTCCGCTCGTGTCTCGCCTTGTTTGTTTTGTTGAGAGCAAGTAACAGGAATTTTAGTAGAAACTTTCTGTGATGAAGGGGACAAAATCCTCTTCGATATGTTGCTCGGGGGTTGGTGGTTCAGGTTGAGGTGTGTTGTAAGTGATACACTCGTTGGGTAAGAATGTCGGATTGATCTTTTCTCCACAGTTTATGATTTGATTAAAAGCGGATTTTTGACAGTATGCCCTAGTTTTTAAAGGCTCTTTATTGAATTCGTTGGATTTGTTTTGGATATAAAGTTTGTCGTGATGAAGGAATACTCGATGAGATTTGAAGAGTTCATGATTGATGTATAAAAATTTATTTCTTTTGATGAATTTGGAAAAACTAGGTTGTTGTTTCCTCAACGTGATGTTACGATAAAGATTCTTTCTTCTCAAAATATGGGGATTAGTCATGCATAAGTGTGTAATGTCATAAATTGTACGCACTTGCTAAAGCAGTACAATTTAACACCTAGTGTAGCACCCGCCTTGGCGCAGTTGCATTTTGCATTGCATTTCCCCTTTAGCACTTAATTAATCAAATTAATTAGGTCTAAAGGTTCTATTTCATCATCTTCCACATCATAAAGTCGGGCCCTTTCATTAAAGCGTGCCCCTTTCATTTTATTCTTCCAATACACTACTTAATCAAAAACCCTAATTAGGCCCTATTCTGAGCTTGGGGGCTTGATTTCGGGGGTCAAAACATCTCGAAATCACCTGTAAATTCGGGATTCTCTCTAAAATCATCATATCTGATGGCCCTGAAAATTTGGTGAAAAGTTGTCAGGACCGTGGCGCCCGGAGTGCACACGGTCCCGGACATTTTTCCCAAAATTTTAGGAGCACAATCCAATCATAAAATAAAGCTTAACCCCAAGAAATTGGCGGGATATTCAATCTCTAGGTCGGCCAAAAAATTGGAATTAAGACCTAGGGTTTCATACATAAGAGCTCTCTTTCTTCATTTGAAGGGATCGGAATTTTATTTTCAGGAACCTCATATGCAGCGAAAGAGCAGATCTGTGAAGACTTCAACAACATTCAACATCCCTCTATCAAGCATTTAACAATTCCATTCATCCATTTAGGGCTTGGAAGACATTGAAGAACAATAGGAGATTACCGACTGAAGATTGGCTTGTACTCCTCCCTTGAGGGTTGGGTATGATTTCATGTTGTTTTCATGTCTTTGCATAAGCTTCAATATCTCATTTATTCATGCTTTAGATCACTTTGCATCTTGATTTAGAGCATTTACATTATCATTAACAAGCAATTAGGGTTGACTTTCTAGGTTGCTCTAGTTTGCTTACTTGCATTTTAGATCTTGCACACACACAAGGTCTGCACACACATTACTTTTACAATACAACTTGGCTATTTGTGGAGGTGGAAATCACCAAAGCGGGGGTTTGACTAAGGCAAAACCCTATATAGCCGCCCAAAACACCTTTTTCAGATATAAGTGCAGGTTTCGAGACTCGGACGACGCCGCAGGTTGTAGATCCGAAAAAAGCAGGTCGAGACAGCACCCCACATCAAATTGCAGAGCAGAATACCAGGACAGGGGCGTGGGGTGCCCTGGTCCTGCCAGGACAGGGGCGTGGGGCACCTTGGTCCTGCCAGGACAGGGGCACTGGGCGCCCTGGTCCCTGGGATAGAGGCGCTGGGCGCCCTGGTCCTCCTGACAGACAGCATTTCAGACAGTTTTCCAGAGTGCAAAACAATAGTTTTAGGTGCAGTTCCGGGACAGAATCAGGACAGTGGCGCCCGCGCCCCCATCCCGAACATTTTCAGTCAAACTTTGACTCCGGGTACGCATCTGCATTCTTGTTTTATCCTTGTGTTTACAGCTTTCCATTGTTTAAGTTCAATTCTGCAATCTTGTTGTTAGCTCATACTTGCATTTTAAGGTTAGGAATTGAACTTGCATAATCTTACCTTTCAATTACAACAAAGGAATAGAAACCCTAATAGGTAGCCCATGGCTCTCTCTTTCACAAAAAGAAGTAGCCAATTGTGTGATACCTCTAGGCTCTTTCGTATTCCGTAATGTGTGACAAGAGGTAGGATTAGGGCATGATAACCTAGTCTCGCTTTTTCCCTCACACAAAGTGATCAATGGTTTCCTTTGAATTATTTTGGATTTAGTTGATCTTGCTTTGAAAATTCAAGTTTTTACTTTATCAAAGTGAAGGTTTAGATGCCCCGTCATGACAAAGCATGTCAAATGATATGGATAAAGTCTCCCGATATGGAAACTTGATTTGGCAACCTGAGGTTTTAAGCAAGTGATTTTGAGATAAAATTTGTGAGATGATAAAGGACCCTTTTGAGACTTGTGATGATGTTTCTAGATTTTGATAGGATAGATATGTTTTACCATGCGATCAGTTTTGGATTTTTACAACGTTGGTTTGACACAAATTTTGCTCAAGAAATAAATTTTAAAGCTCTATTTTTGCTACTCTATTTTGATGGAAAATGATGCTAATGAAAAAAGGCTTCTAAAGATGTTTTCTAAATTTTCAAAATTCCTCACTGTTTTGCCCTTTGTTTTCAAGTTTTGGTCACGCGCTAAAACAAAGACAAGATGCGCTACCAAAATTACCTTACACGCTAAATAAATGACCACACATGCTAAGCTGCCCCCAGCCACACACTAAAGTTTTTGACTGCTTAAAATTTGTTTTGTCTGGCTCGAAAAGTTATGCGCTAGTATGGCTCTGCTACACGCTAACTGTTAAACCCTACACGCTAAAGTTTCACTCCTACATGCTAAGTTGATGCTCCAACGCGCTAGGCTGTTTTCCAGAAGCGCTGATTGTTTATCACTGTTTTGAAATTTTAGATAAATGCTACTGTTTTGACCGGACGCGCTAACTTGTTGCTTTCATGCGCTAACAAAAGTACCTCACGCCCTAAGAAGTTGTTCTCACGAGCTAAACTATCCTGATATTTTCCTTTGCTTGGTTTTCAGAATTTTTGGATTTTTGTTGTGAATTTTTTCAGTCTTGATGGATGATTTTCTGAAGTAGTAAATGCAAGCACAACACAATAAGTACAACCATTTTTGCTTAATCTAACAAAAAGTGTATGTTCTGTGAGGATGTGTTCAAACCCCCAATGTTTTAACGAGTTTGGATAAAAATTATACACATCAAGAAGACTCTTTATTCAAAGGTCATAAATAACATCATAGCCCACTAGTCTCGATACTCCGTCAACTCAAACAGTCGTGTCACCCCCTAGAGGGCACCCATTGTTTTGCTTTTTGCCAAAAATTAACTCAAAGTAAATTGCTTCACAATTGAGTAGTTATCTTGGGAGATATATGGTGAGTAATCTTGGGGGCGGATTCTTCCCCACCCTTGCACTATGATGTTATAAATGTCTGGTTACTGACTCGGCTCAAGGTTTCTATTTCTATGGTTCGTAATCAGGCTTCTTGTTCGGCCATCAGTGATAAACTCCTTCAGGAGGCTTCCCAAACTTTAGAACAAATGCTTTACATATCTCAAGGATACTAGGGGAAGGCTAATCGCTACGCGCAACCATTGAAAAGGACTTTCATCACTTTCCACTTTTGATTATAGTGGGTTGGAATACTTGGCGCCAAAGTCATTCCCCACTTAGGTCGTTCCCTTCACACCGGCCATAAATGTCTTTAAGAGTTGATTCCAACTCCTCGCAAAGGTAGGCCTGCTAAGGGTTGTAAAATGCTTGAAGTACAGAAAGCTTTAAGAGTGGTCTAGATTTTTTATCACACAGTTAAGGGGAGAGCATATACCTTCCACTTTTGAGACAAGGCAAACAATTTTTCTTTTTAGCCTTCAAGACAAATGATTTGCTAACTTCTATTTGGAGATGTTGCTCCAAAAAGCATGATGTTAATTTTACTTCCCCAAATCAGTGATTATTTAATCTAGGAAAAATAATCAAGTCAACAAAGCAAAAGTTCAATTTCGGATAACAAAAGGAAACCAGCAAAAATAAAGTTTTCTCCTATGAAAGCAAGAAATTTTCTGATTTGTGGTTCTTTTTAAAGCCCCCAAAAAAAAGTGAGTTCAATTTAAAGAATAAAAGAAGTTAAGATTTTTAAACTAACTTAAATAAGTTAGTGAAAATACTAACTATCCTAATAATCTTTAAGATTAAGCTCCTAACTGCAACAAATTTGTTAGAATCCTGCAAGAAAACAAGAGGAAAACATTAGATGATTGGTGGACTTCAACAAGTCTACTTTTTACCCCCGGTTACAGATTTTAAATTTTTGATTTCTGTCTGTCTATGATGCGCTATAGAACAAACTATATGCGTTCCAAAGTAACAGTGGTGCGCTAAAAGAAATCGATGATGCGCTACTCTGTGTTATGGAAGCGTTGCTTTGTTTTTCTCCTGCGTCGAGACCTATAGGAAAAGGTTAGTATTATGATGTGCTAATAAATAGACTCCATGCGCTAGATGATGGACCCAATGCGCTAAACAGTAAAATGGATGCGCTAGGATGTTAACCAGATGCGCTAGGGAATGTTTCCCACACACTGATTCTTGTTTCCCGCGGACCTGCAAAAGTGGTTAAATTTAAAAACCAATTTGATATATGGGTTAATGCCCCACGGTGGACGCCAAAAATGTATGTGGGAAAAGCAGGTCAATAGAACTCAATATGTGGAAAAATGGAGTCTATGGAGCCTTGCTCACACACCCATAGGACTTCTTGGTGCAAGCTACGGAGTCATGAAGTATGGCTCATCTTCTCAAGGTTGGTTCCATGGTTCTCTATCTTGCACGGTCCCTAAAACCAATGTTTTTGCTCTCAGATCATTGAGCAAAATGGTTTAGGGATGACAAATGCAAGAATGAGGGATTCTTTTGTTGATTTTAAGATGAGATGCATCCTAAGCTATGTATGATGCTAGAAATGCAATAAACTAGCTATAAGATGTCAAGGTTAGTAAAAAAGACTATCCTAGCATACTTTATTAATTTATGATTTAAGCTAAATGATATGGAACATACTCTAAATGATGAGCATATATGAAATATGAAAGCTTGAATGGATTTGAGTATAAGTGTGATGCTACAAACTTGGATGATGAAAAATGGAGGAATGATAGCTCTATTTATAGCAAAAACAGGGCAATGGATGGTCAGGATTGAAAGAGGCAATCAAGGGCTGAGTTTGAAAGTTGGGAATCCATGTTTGCAATTGGCACCAATGAAATGGTGACAATTGTCAACATAAGGTTGCTTGAGAGGAGATGTAAGAAGCATTAAATGCTTGAGAAGACCTCATGGTTACCCTAGGGGTTAAGGGTTAGGTTAAGCTAGGGTTATCCATTGGATAAAGATTTTACCCAAAGGATAAACTCTTGTGCAAAGGTTTAAGGATAACCATGGTCAAAGCAATAAATGCTTGATGAGACCCTTGGGTTACATGGAGGTTGAGTTTAGGGAAATTCTTTAACCATGTAAGAAGGTTGAGTTAACCATTAATGGTTATGAAGACTTTTGGGACAAATTTGTAAGAGTCCCTCCAAATTTGGGGGTATTCAACAAGTTATCTTGTTGAATGGATAAAGGCTTTAATGCATTTTGAAGACTTTACTCCAAATTTGAGAAGTGACCTCCTCAAATTTAGGGAAAAGGGATAATGGATGGGTTGGGTTAATTAATTAGGTTTAGAAGAATCTAGAAGAGGTTAGAAAGAGGTTTAGGATGCAAGTGGGAGGTGTAGGATTTTGCAAGTGGGTGAGGGAAAATAGGTTTTTAATTGAATTTAATTCAATTTGGTTGCAATTAAATAAATTAGATTTATTTAATTTAGGATAACTATTTTAATTAAATTTGAATTTAATTAAAAAGTGGACATGGGCTTTAATTGAATAAAATGAATTTATTCTATTAAATGGTATAGTGAATTTAATTAAGTAATTTACTTAATTAAATAGAGGAATGTGCGTTATTTAATTAAATTGGATTTAATTAAATAGAGAAATGAACATAAAATATTCATTTAGGAATATGGTCATTTTTATACATCTACAAATAGAAATGGAGTCGGCGCAGGCTTATAGTCAGCCATGTAAAATCTTGAGAGCATATCAAGAGCGTACTTAGGATATCCAATGAAGATACCAAAAGGCGATTGAGTGATCTCAATCCCTAAGAAGTAGTGGAGTAGGCCAAAGTTAGACATCAAGAAACGATCATGAAGGAAAGTTTTGATTGCCTTGATACAGGATGAGTGACTCCTAGTGATCAACAAGTCATCAACATAGAGAACAAGGAAGGTGAGAGTATCATCCTGGTGCAAAATGTAGACATTTGATTCATAATGGCATCAAGTGAACCCAACTAATAGAAGGAAGGAGTCCATCTTGGCATACCAGGCACAAGGGGCCTGTTTAATGCCATAGAGAGACATCTAAAGGTGAAAAACAAGTGAAGGATCCTGGACAAACCCGTGTGGATTCTCCATATATATCTCCTCCTGAAGGTCACTGTGAAGAAAGGCACTCTTCACATCCATCTAAATAACTTCCCAATGATGGGTTGCAGCAATACAAAGGACAAGTCGGATGGAATTCATCTTGGCAACTAGTGCAAAAGACTCAGAGTAGTCAATCCCAGCAACCTTGGAGAATCCTTTGGCAACTAGACGGGCCTGATGTTTATCAACTGACCAATCTGCAACATTTTTTGTTCGGTGGATGCACTTGAACTGAACAAGTTTCCTTCCCTTAGGAAGAGGGACTAAATCCCAAGTATGGCTCCTCTCCAAGGAATTGAACTCCTCTTGCATAGAAGCATCCCACTCGGGAACACCTAAAGCTTCTTGAAAGGATAGTGGATCTGTAGATGTAGCAAAGAAGAGATGTGGAGCATGCTCAAATTGAGACCTTGTTCTTCTCTCATCTGAAGGATCACCAACCCAATCACCTGCTCACTAGCTGGAGAATCATCATTGTCTGAATAATGACCAAGAGAGGAGGAAGATGAATCCTTATCATCATTATCTAAAGTGGAGGAAGAAGATTCCTCAAAAGGATCAGGAGGATTACAATCCTTGGAAGAACTATCATCATGAAGTCACAATGTCTCCATAGAAATGAAAGATGGAGAAGAATAAGTGGAGGTATCCTCCTCAAAATGAACACTCCTCTCAATGAAAATCTCATGTGTGGTAGGATGGAGAAGCATGTAGCCTTTGACACCATCTAGATACCCAACAAATATGCAAGGCTTGCTTTGTGCATCCATAGCCTTGCGTTTCTCTGCTAGAATGTGGCCCATGCAAGAGACCCAAACACAAGAAAGTGTTTGACTGTGGGTTTCTGACCGGTCCAAGCTTGGAAAGGAGTTACCTCCTTCATAGCTTGATGAGGAACACGATTCTGGATATAACATGCACAGTTGATGGCCTTTGCCCAATATTGAGGTGCCAATGATCTAGAGTGGATCATACAATTAGCCATTTCCTTCAAGGACCGATTCTTACATTCTGTAACTCCATTTTATTGTGGAGTTTAGGGAACTGTATGTTGAAGATCAATGCCTTCTGAGATACAAAACTGCTCAAACCTCTGGTTGACATATTTTTCCCCATTATCGATGTGCAGAACCTTGATGGTTTTCCCTGATTGCTTCTCTACAAAGGCTTTGAATTCCTAAAAGGACTCAAAGGCCTTAGACTTTTATTTGAGAAAATCTACAAAGGTTTACTGAGAAAGATCATCAATGAATGTCAAGACATACTTGGCCCTACTGAAAGAAGGATTTGGTAATGGTCCTACTAAATCACTGTGAACTAGCTCCAAAAGCTATGTGGCTCTCCATTCTTTGCCTTTATCAAATTTTTCTTCAGGATGCTTTCCAAGAATGCATCATTGACAAAATCCATCAGAAAATCTAATAGAAGGCAACCCTATAACCATGTCATGTTGACTGAGCTGCTGCAAGTAGCGGTAGTTCAAGTGGTCAAATCGCTGATGCCACAAATGACTTACCTCATCTAAGTAAGTAAGAAATGCAAGTGAAGGAGAATTAGGAACAAAGTGGGAAAAGTGATACAATCTAGATTGATGATCTGCCTTTCTGACTGTAATTGTAGACCCATTGTGCATCTCACTAATTACCACTGAGTCTAGAGTGAACTCCACCCGCTTGCCAGAGCCAGTGTGAGTGTTTCGATAGACATATAGGATATTATTGGGCAAAGATGGAACACAAAGAACATCCTGAAATGTTCCTTTGCGCACATCAACAGACCATCTCCCATGCACTTCAGTAGAAGTGCCATCACCCAATAGAATAGATGGCATAGAACATGACTGTAAAGAGGAAAAACTATCCTTTGATGAAGCCATGTGGTGCGAAGCACCCAAGTCAATAATCCAAGAATTAGGTTGGGAAGCAATAGAAACTAGGGCCTTGCCCTTTCCTTTCCCTTTACTTGTGTCCTTTGAAGATTCTTGAGATAAACTTTGTTTGATAGAATCAAGCACCTTGATGTTGTTCTTTTCTAGAAGACAATTCCAATGATCAATTCCAATTCTAAACACATCCATGTCAAAGTCTTTAGGGAGTTTGACTCCTTTTCTTGTGAGCATGAGCAAGTATTTTTCCTTGTCATTTTCCATGAGCCTTTCTACAAGCTTTTGGAATGATACACTTTCTTGGCATTCCTGAAGAAGTTCTTCAGAAATTTCAGTATCCTCGAGGTGTGGACCTTCAAAAGGATTCGATAACCTTCGATTCATACTAGATTCCACTCGTGTCTCGCCTTGTTTGTTTTGTTGAAAGCGAGTAACAGGAATTTTAGTAGAAATTTTCTGTGATGAAGGGGACAAAATCCTCTTTGATATGTTGCTTAGCGGTTGGTGGTTCAGGTCGACGTGTGTTGTAAGTGATACACTCGTCGGGTAAGAATACCAGATTCATCTTTCCTCCACGGTTCATGATATGATTAAAAGCGGATTTTTGACAATATGCCCTAGTTTTTAAAGGCTCTTTGTCGAATTCGTTGGATTTGTTTTGGATATAAAGTTTGACGTGATGAAAGAATACTCAATGAGATTTGAAGAGTTGACGATTGATTTATAAAAATTTATTTCTTTTGGTGGAAGCGCTGACTGTTTAACACTGTTTTGAAATTTTGGATAAACGCTACTGTTTTGACCGGACGCGCTAACTTGCTACTTTGATGCACTAACAAAAGTAACTCACATGCTAAGAAGTTGTTCTCACATGCTAAATTGCCCTGGTATTTTCCTTTGCTTGGTTTTCATAATTTTTTGGATTTTTGTTGTGAATTTTTTCAGTCTTGATGGATGATTTTCTGAAGTAGTAAATGCAAGCACAACACAAAAAGTACAACCATTTTGGCTTAATCTAACAAAAAGTTTATGTTCTACGAGGATGTGTTCAAATCCCCAATGTTTTAAGGGGTTTGGATACAAATTATACACATCAAGAAGACTCTTTATTCAAAGGTCATAAATAACATCATAGCCCACTAGTCTCGATACTCCGTCAGCTCAAACAGTTGTGTCACCCCCTAGAGGGCGCCCATTTTTTTGCCTTTTGCCAGAAATTAACTCAAAGTGAATTGCTTCACAATTGAGTAGTTATCTTGGGAGATATATGGTGAGTAATCTTGGGGGCAGATTTTCCCCACCCTGGCACTATGATGTTATAAATCTCTAGTTACTGACTCGGCTCAAGGTTTCTATTTCTATGGTTTGTAATCAGGCTTCCTATTCGGCCGTCAGTGATAAACTCCCTCAGGTAGCTTCCCAACCTTTAGAACAAAGGCTTTATGTATCTTGAGGATATTGGGGGAAGGCTAATCGCTGCGCACAACCGTTGAAAAGGACTTTCATCACTTTTCACTTTTGATTATAGTGGGTTGGAATACTTGTCGTCAAAGTCGTTCCCCACTTAGGTCGTTCCCTTCACACCAGCCATAAATGTCATTAAGAGTTGATTCCAACTCCTCGTGAAGTCCTGCCTGCTAAGGGTTGTAAAATGCTTGAAGTACAGAAAGCTTTAAGAGTGGTCTGGATTTTTTATCACCCAGTTAAGGGGAGAGCATATACCTTCCACTTTCGAGACAAGGCAAACAATTTTTCTTTTTAGCCTTCAAGACAAATGATTTGCTAAATTCTATTTCGAGATGTTGCTCCAAAAAGCATGGTGTTAATTTTATTTCCCCAAATCAGTGATTATTTAATCTAGGAAAAATAATCGAGCCAACAAAGCAAAAGTTCGATTTCGGATAACAAAAGGAAACCGGCAAAAAGGGGAATAACTTCCCTCTTTTGATTGAAACGAGAATTTCTTAAGTGTGGTTCTTTCCTTTGCAAAAATTAGAAATGAATCCTTTTATACACCAAAGGATGGTGAGGTTCTTTTTAAAGCTACTTTTGCAAGAAGGAAGGTTTGTATTTGTCCTTTTTTTAAAGCCCAAAAATAAAGTTCTCTCCTATGAAAGCAAGAAATTTTCTGATTTGTGGTTCTTTTTAAAGCCCCCAAAAAAAAGTGAGTTCAATTTTAAGAATAAAAGAAGTTAAGATTTTTAAACTAACTTAACTAAGTTAGTGAAAATCCTAACTATCCTAATAATCTTTAAGATTAAGCTCCTATCTGCAACAAATTTGTTAGAATCCTACAAGAAAACAAGAGGAAAACGTTAGATGATTGGTGGACTTCAACAAGTCTACTTTTTACCCCCGGTTACAAATTTTAAATTTTTGATTTCAGTCTGGCTATGATGCGCTATAGAACAAACTATATGTGCTACAAAGTAAGAGTGATGCGCTAAAAGAAATCAGTGATGCGCTACACTATTTTCGAGATGCGCTACTCTATGTTACGGAAGCGTTGCTCTGTTTTTCTCCCGCATCGAGACCTATAGGAAAAGGTTAGTACTATGATGTGCTAATAAACAGACTCCACGCACTAGATGATGGACCCAATGCACTAAATAGTAAACTGGATGCGCTAGGGAATGTTTCCCACGTGCTGATTCTTGTTTCTCGCGGACCTGCAAAACTGGTTAAATTTAAAAACCAATTTGATATATGGGGTAATGCCCCACGGTGGGTGCTAGAAATGTATGTGGGAAAAGCGGGTCAATAGAACTCAATATGTGGAAAAATGAAGTCTATGGAGCCTTGCTCACATACGCACAGGACTACTTGGTGCAAGCTATGGAGTCATGAAGTATGGCTCATCTTCCCAAGGCTGGTTCTATGGTTCTCTATCTTCCACGGTCCCTCAAACCAATGTTTTTGCTCTCAGATCACTGAGCAAAATGGTTTAGGGATGACAAATGCATGAACGAGGGATGCTTTTGTTGTTTTTAAGATGAGATACATCCTAAGCTATGCATGATGCTACAAATGCAATAAACTAGCTATAAGATGTCAAGGTTAGTAAACAAGTCTATCCTAGCATACTATATTAGTTTATGATTTAAGCTAAATGATAAGGAAAATACTCTAAATTTGCATATTTAGATTAATTCCTATTTAAAAAGAGGCTAAATGATGAGCATATATGAAATATGAAAGCTTGAATGGATTTGAGTATAAGTGTGATGCTAAAGACTTGGATGATGAAAAATGGAGGAATGAGAGCTCTATTTATAGCAAAAATAGGGCAATGGATGGTCAGGATTGAAAGAGGCAATCAAGGGCTGAGTTTGAAAGTTGGGAATCCATGTTTGCAATTGGCACCAATGAAATGGTGACAATTGTCAACATAAGGTTGGTTGAGAGGAGATGTAAGAAGCATTAAATGCTTGAGAAGACCTCATGGTTACCCTAGGGGTTAAGGGTTAAGGTTAAGCTAGGGTTATCCATTGGATAAAGATTTTACCCAAAGGATAAACTCTTGTGCAAAGGTTTAAGGATAACCATGGTCAAAGCAATAAATGCTTGATGAGACCCTTGGGTTACATGGAGGTTGAGTTTAGGGAAATTCTTTAACCATATAAGAAGGTTGAGTTAACCATTAATGGTTATGAAGACTTTTGGGACAAATTTGTAAGAGTCCTTCCAAATTTGGGGGTATTCAACAAGTTAGCTTGTTGAATGGATAAAGGCTTTAATGCATTTTGAAGACTTTACTCCAAATTTGAGAAGTGACCTCCTCAAATTTAGGGAAAGGGGATAATGGATGGGTTTGGGTTAATTAATTAGGTTTAGAAGAATCTAGAAGAGGTTAGAAAGAGGTTTAGGATGCAAGTGGGAGGTGTAGGATTTTGCAAGTGGGTGAGGGAAAATAGGTTTTTAATTGAATTTAATTCAATTTGGTTGCAATTAAATAAATTAGATTTATTTAATTTAGGATAACTATTTTAATTAAATTTCAATTTCATTAAAAAGTGGACAATGGCTTTAATTGAATAAAATGAATTTATTCTATTAAATGGTATAGTGAATTTAATTGAGTAATTTACTTAGTTAAATAGAGGAATGCAGGTTATTTAATTAAATTGGATTTAATTAAATAGAGAAATGAACATAAAATATTCATTTAGGAATATGGTCATTTTTATATGTCTACAGATAGAAATGAAGTCGGCGCAAGCTTATAGTTAGCCATGCAAAATCTTGAGAGCATATCAAGAGCGTACTTGGGATATCCAATGAAGATACCAAAAGGCAATTGAGTGATCTCAATCCTGAAAAAGTAGTGGAGTAGGCCAAAGTTAGACATCAAGAAACAATCATGAAGGGAAGTTTTGATTGCCTTGATACAGGATGAGTGACTTCCAGTGATCAACAAGTCATCAACGTAGAGAACAAGGAAGGTGAGAGTATCATCCTGGTGCAAAATTTAGACATTTGGATCATAATGGCACTGAGTGAACCCAACTGATAGAAGGAAGGAGTCCATCTTGGCATACCAGGCACAAGGGGCCTGTTTAATGCCATAGAGAGACTTCTGAAGGTGACAAACAAGTGAAGGATCCTGGACAAACCCGTGTGGATTCTCCATGTATATCTCCTCCTGAAGGTCACTATGAAGAAAGGCACTCTTCCCATCCATCTGATTAACTTCCCAATGATGGGTTGCAGCAATATAAAGGACAAGTCGGATGGAATTCATCTTGGTAACTAGCGCAAAAGTCTCAGAGTAGTCAATCCCAGCAACCTTGGAGAATCCTTTGGCAACCAGATGAGCCTTATGTTTATCAACCAACCAATCTACAGCAATTTTTGTTCGATGGATCCACTTGCACCGAACAAGTTTCCTTTCCTTAGGAAGAGGGACTAAATCCCAAGTATGGCTCCTCTCCAAGGAATTGAACTCCTCTTGCATAGAAGCATCCCACTCAGGAACACCTGAAGCTTCTCGAAAGGATAGTGGATCTGTAGATGTAGCAAAGAAGAGATGTGGAGCATGCTCAAATTGAGACCTTGTTCTTCTCTCATCTGAAGGATCACCAACCCAATCACCTACTGACTCCAATGTCTGACGAGCCCAAAGAGGCCCACTAGCTGGAGAATCATCGATGTCTGAATAATGACCAAGAGAGGAGGAAGATGAATCCTTATCATTGTCGTCTGAAGTTGAGGAAGAAGATTCCTCAAAAGGATCAAGAGGATTACAATCCTTGGAAGAACTATCATCATGAAGTCACAATGTCTCCATAGAAATGAAAGATGGAGAAGAATAACTGGAGGTATCCTCCTCAAAATGAACACTCCTCTCAATGAAAAGCTCATGTGTGGTAGGATGGAGAAGCATGTAGCCTTTGACACCATCTGGATACCCAACAAATATGCAAGGCTTGCTCTGTGCATCCATAGCCTTGCATTTCTCTGCTAGAATGTGGGCTCATGCAAGAGACCCAAACACAAGAAAGTGTTTGACTATGGGTTTCTGACCGGTCCAAGCTTGGAAAGGAGTTACCTCCTTCATAGCTTGATGAGGAACCCGATTCTGGATATAACATGCACAATTGATGGCCTTTACCCAATACTGAGTTGCCAATGATCTAGAGTGGATCATATAATTAGCCATTTCCTTCAAGGACTGATTCTTATATTCTGTAACTCCATTTTATTATGGAGTGTAGGGAACTGTATGTTGAAGATCAATGCCTTCTGAGATACAAAACTAATCAAACCTCTGGTTGACATATTCTCCCCCATCGGTGTGCAGACCTTGTGGTTTTCCCTGATTGCTTCTCTACAAAGGCTTTGAATTCCTGAAAGGACTCAAAGGCCTCAAACTTTTGTTTGAGAAAATCTACAAAGGTGTACCAAGAAAGATCATAAATGAATGTCAAGACATATTTGGCCCTACTGAAAGAAGGATTTGGTAATGGTCCTGCTAAATCACTGTGAACTAGCTCCAAAAGTTGTGTGGCTCTCCATGCTTTACCTTTATCAAATTTTTATTCAGGATGCTTTCCAAGAATGCATCATTGACAAACTCCATCAGAAAATCTAATAGAAGGCAACCCTATAACCATGTCATGTTGACTGACCTACTGCAAGTAGCGGTAGTTCAAGTGGTCAAACCGTTGATACCACAAATGACTCACCTCATCTAAGTAAGTCAGAAATGCAAGTGAAGGAGAATTAGGAACAAAGTTAGAAAAGTGATACAGTCTAGATTGATGATCTGCCTTTTCGACTGTAATTGTAGACCCATTGTGCATCTCACCAATTACCACTGAGTCTGGAGTGAACTCAACCCGCTTGCCAGAGCCAGTGTGAGTGATCCGATAGGCATATAGGATATTAGTGGGAAAAGATGGAACACAAAGAACATCCTGAAATGTTAATTTGCCCACGTCAATAGACCATCTCCCATGCACTTCAGTAGAAGTGTCATCACCCAATAGAATAGATGGCATAGAACATGACTCCAAAGAGGAAAAACTATCCTTTGATGAAGCCATTTGGTGCGAAGCACCCAAGTCAATAATCCAGCAATTAGGCTGGGAAGCAACAGAAAGTAGGGCCTTGCCCTTTCCTTTCCCCTTACTTGTGTCCTTTGAAGATTCCTAAGATGAACTTGGTTTGATAGAATCAGGCACCTTGATGTTGTTCTTTTCTAGAAGACAATTCCAATGATCAATTTGCTTCTTTAGAGATTTATGTTCATCATGACCAGGTTTCTTACAATAGGAACACTTAGTTTTTTTGCTTCTTGGGCTTGTCACCCTTTGAAGAAGATGCATCATTAGTTGCTTTTGATGTAACTAACTAATGTTCTTGCTTCTTTTCTCCTTGGTTCTTCTGTTTCTTTTCTTTCTTAGAAAGCTCATTTTGATCTTTTGTACCCTAGTTGGCAACTAAGGCTTAAGATTTGGAGGGCTTAATTGTGCCCATTTGAATCAACTTATCATTTTCTTGTGTGAGTTCTTTTGCAAAATCATCAAGAGAAGGCATTTTAAAGCTGGTTCCTAAGGAACTTTTTGTAGCATAGAAAGTAGAAACAAAAACTGAATAGTTTGGACCAAGTTTGGAAAGAATGCTTAGAATCAATTGTGAATCTTTCTTATCTATCCCACATGCCTTCAATTGCAATCTTACAGCCTTTAGTTTTGTAAAGAAGTCTTGAATTGTATCAAAATTACATGGATTTATCCCTATTAGCTCATTCTCCAATTGGTGACCCCTTAACTCATCTTGTTTACCAAAAACCCTTCTAATGTTGTCCATACATCATTTGGAGTTGTAGTAGATTCAACATGGAAAATAAGATCAAAAGATATAGACATACATAGAGTACCATAAGCTTCATCACATTTGTTAAACCATTTTAGCTTTTCTGCAATTAGCGTTGGTTCAATTTCAAGTCCCATAGTTACTCTAAAAAACCCCAACTTCTTAAGATAAATTATCATTTTTGACTTCAGCTCATAGTAGTTGTAAGGTGTGAGTGTCGGTATTGTATTTTGATCCATTTTAATGCAGAAAGTAAGATTGCTTGTGCGGGAAAGAGAGACAAAAAACTCAGAGAGAACACACTGGACCACCCCCCCCCCTTTTTACTATATCATAAATCACCCCCTAGATCTTATAAGGTGGCACTTTATAATTTAGTGCATTTACAATGCTGGAGTTATTTTCTAGAGTTTTACAAAGTCCAAAAAATGGACACAAATATTGAAGGCAAAAATAATATCTTAGAATATGAGCATCAAACCAACACCAATGTATTCTACTTGAAAAAATATCTACTTTCAAAAAAAGAATGACCTGAATCCAAGATCATATGTGAAAGTTATAGTGGTTTGAAGTTCATAAAACAAGCACTGCCCTTCAGATCTGCTGATAAAACTTAATTTCTGGAAAATTGGTAACTTCTAAGAAAAAATTGATTGCATCACTACAAAGAGCACGAAAAAAATTCCCCATTTCAAAAAAAAATTGCACTGAAAATATGTTCGTATGACTGAGAAAATCTCATTTGAAGATCAGATGCAAAAATGAAAACTGCAATGATGAGGGGTCTGGCTGAATATTTCCGATGCAATTTTCAAAAGATCTATTGACTGAATAAAAAATCTGGCAATGACCTAGATGGTTGTTTTCAGCAGCAAAACAAACCCAAAAAGCATTTTTATTTATCACTTGCAAAAGATGGGGCCATAGTGTAAAAAAATGCCTTTAACAAAGAAAAAACAGCATGCAAAGCTTCTGGTGTCCGATCTGCACACACTTTATATGAAAATAGAAGTTTTGGGGTCTTCCAAACACAAAAGAAAGGTCTTTTAGGCCTCAAAACACACTATTTGAAAGTTCCTTCATGAATCTTAGCTTCAAAAACCTTGTTTTACAAAAAAAACATATATGTAAAACAATATTACTAGATCTTCATAAATATTTGCTGGTTTTTTAGATCATGCAAAATTCAAAAGAAAACACAGCAAGATTTTACAAGATCTCTACAATAATCTAATCTTTCAAAATAGGGTCTTATACCATGTTAAAATCTAAGAAAACAAATTTAAACCAGAATCAAATTGAAAGAGTTAGAACAAAATATTGGAAATAAAATGGACAGAATAACAATACTAGAGAAAATTGATGTGAATGCTCAATGGCAGAATAGCATCAAGAGAAATCTCCCTATATCCAATATGAAAATACAAGCACATGTTTATATAGACTCAAGTGAGGGGTAGAGGTGGCAATACCGACCAATGAGGAGAGACCACCATGATGGTCTAAACATAGGAAATGCACCTCCTCATAGCATGCCGACACATCAATACCCACTTGTCTTAACTAAACATGCTTTATTAACCTAAGCGAGATTAATTAAAGTGTAGGAAAACCCTAGGAAAAGAGAAAATAATAAACCCAACTAGGAAAATAAAAAACCTACACTAACAGAAAGTAGTCCTTACTCCTATTAGCAGTGAGTAGACCGGTATACAGGGGTTAACCGGCTAAGTAGAAAGTAGGTTGGTATACAGGAGGTTACTGGTTAGGTAGACTTGGACCGGTACATAGGTGACAATCGGCATCACAGGAGTCTCAACCGACAGACTTAGAAACATCCAGTTGAATAGTTGTCTTGACCGATATTCCTAGAATGATTTTTGGAGAGTAATTTGAGATGCGATAACATATTTTTTAATGTAATTTTTGGAGGGAAAGCTGGTGCCAGAACCAAAGGCTAATATATTCACATCTTTCATTCTGATTCTGTGTGTTGTCAATGTGAAAAAGATCTGTGTGACTGTTAACAGGGCAAACAAAGTAGAGTGCAATAGATAGAGGTATGAATCAGTGAAGCCGACACCGATTAGAAGAACAGAGCATGCAAAGTGGATCTATGAGATAGAGGTAGTGTCATCAGACATATCAATCATCTTTGTTGCCTTCTAACAATTGCAGCATTGTAAATCCCTTAACAAGGTGAACCTTAACCAGTTCTTCATGTAAAATTTCTTAACAGAGTCACTTCTAATATGAAGTTGGAAAATCCTTTAGCAAGGTGAACTTTAACAAGTTCTAAGGTATTCTTAACCGGGTACTAGTCACTTCTAACAGGGTGATGCTCTCAGAAAGAACTAGTTGTAAGCTCTTAACAGGGCACTCCTTTTCACTGCAGTAAAAGAGATTGTGAGTTATCCCCACCATGGTTTTCTCCCTCTAACCGAGGGTTTCCACGTATAATTGGTAGTGTTATTTGATGCTTATTTGTTCATGCAAATCTCTTTTCTTTGATGTTCTCTTCTTTCATGATAAATGAAATTTTTTTAATTAATTAGGATAGTTGCAAACCGGCTAGTTTGAAAGTTTGAATTGTGTATAAACTATTTTGACTGATTCACCCCCCCTCTCAGTCACCGATTAATACTAACAATATTAACCTATAGACTTCTCTAAGTCTATTACTCATGACTGTGCTCAAGGTATGAGACTTTCCTTTAATGTTGGATGTTCATAGCTTTCTTTTGACCTCTCTTTTTTGACATAGGAGACTACATTTGCTTTGATAATATCATTGTTTAAGGGCACTACCAAAAATTTTAGTTTACATAGGTTGCCTTTATAATCATGATGATTTTCTTTTGGATTGTTTCACAATACCATTGACTTTTCCCATTGGGTTTGCACACTTCTACAGAGGTTGCAACATTTATGACTGTCATAAAGTCCTAAAACCTTCTTCATGCTTGTGATGCATGAATGTTTCTCTATATGGCTTAGTCTTAGACATAGTTTTATGAAACCTTTTGCTAATAGATCTGATAAAAGTTTTCTTTCTTTCCATAAGCATAGTCTTCTTTTTGGAAAAAGTAAGACCCAAAAAGGATGCAAATAACAATACTTTCTCTATAATTTAGGCATCAATCATGGTTTCAAAAACCCTACCTCAGTGTGAAAGTTGACTGAAAACCTTTTTTTTGCTTTATTATCTTTGTGTTTGAAGCCCCTTTAAAATTTTCCCTCCACTACGTAGATTTCTGCATGAACTTTATACGGGTCCAAGTGAAGCTTCCACTTGTTCTCCTTGCTTTCATGTCCAAATTCTCATAAAAAAATCACTCATCAAACTTGAAAACTGAAGCACAATATTGAATAAACTTCTTCTTATCATTATGGATTGTATATAAGTGATTAAGAAAGTGTACAACTGATTCTAAAACTATTGTTAGAGGATTTCTTGAGAGACCTTGGTTTCCATGTATCTTTTCTCAACACATTTCCCCTTCTTTTAACAAATCTTGACCTAAAACCACATGGGTCTCCTTCCTACTGACTCTAAGTGCTCCCTTCATGTGTGGCATTTCTTCAACACAACATGGAGACTTCTTTTGTTTAATCTTCTAACTTCCCTCCAAAACTGAAATAGAGTCTATTTGACCTTTCAACATGGAATACATCTTCAAGAGCATGATTTTATTTTTCTTTAGCTCTTTTCAAATAAATATATACCTCCAAAAATACTTTAGATCCTTCATAAGATAAATAAAAGACAAAAAATCTCTTATCTATGTTGACAATGTAAAGATAATTAAAGGATTTAAAGTCATTTTTCTGCTTTAAATATATCAAAGCTTACCCAAAAGGACAAGATACCCTATGTAGAGCCATTTTTTACTTCAACCCAAAAATAGGAAACATTTTGGTGACCTCTCAGGGGTGCTTGCTTGCTAAGCATGAAGGACCATCAAAATTTTGAATCCATTGGGCATTAGAGACTTGGGAAACCTTGAACCAACTCAGATTTGAACTCAACCATGTTGTTAGAAACATTGAACAACAAGTTACAACCTTTTAACAAGGTTGTAAATGTGCATAATCACTTAGGAAAAAAGGAAAAACTTAACTGAAAGATGTGCCACAACAATTAGAGGGAAACAAAAACTAAAAAGACAAGGTGCATCAGCACTTATTGAAATGGGAAAACTATTCTAATATGTTACAAGATAGATAATTCACCTCAATAGAAAAGCTTGAGATGTATCCCATTTACTAGGATAGGAATCTCTTCTCCTTCCAAGTTAAACAGTTGAAAAGCATTGTGCAGTTTGCATTGAATGCTCAAGTAAGGACCACTCCATATAGGATCAAACTTAGTGTTCTTTCCAGACCTACTTTTCAACTCATCCCATTTAAGAACCAAATCACCCTCATGGAAGACTCTTTGGACTTCTTTTTTGTCAAATGTCCTTTTCATTTGAGCTTGGTGATTTTCAATTGTTTGTAATGCATTTTTCTTACCTCTTCCAACTCCATAAGTTCTACAAATCTAATTTGCATGGGCTCTTCTTGCATCATTTCTAACTCATTAACTATATTTAGTGTTGATAATTCAACTGAAATTGTAAGCCTTGCTTCCTCACCATAAACAATAAATAGGGAGAAATGCATGTGGCTCTCTTGGGTATGATCCTATCAGCCCATAATGTTTGCTTCAACTAATTTTGTCAAGTTCGGTGATTATCTTCCACTATTTTCTTGATGATCCTGATCAAATTTTTATTAGTGGACTCAGCTTGTCCATTACCCAGAGGGTAATAATTTGACAAAGTACTCAAAAATATGTTATTTCTAATAGCCCATTTAGTTATTCTAAAGCCTACAAAAGCTAATGCATTATCTGAGATAATAGAACCAGGAACTCCAAACCTTGCTACCAAGTCCCGATAGAAACTTAGGATTGCACTTTTGTTTTCCTTCTTCAAAACCACACCTTCAGTCCACTTTGTAAAGTAATCAGTTGTTGTTAGAATCCATTTGTGCCCTAAAATTGAAGGTGGATTGATGACCCTAATAAAATCAAGGCCCCACTTCATGAATGGTTGTTCAACCTAAATAGGTTGAAAGGGTAAGGTTGCTAATCTATGTTTGCCTGCAAAAAATGCACACTTTCTACACTTTTTTACCCAAGCATATGCATCTTTATGTAAATTAGGCCAAAATTACCTAGCTTTCATGATTTTTAGAGTTGTAGTACTTGGTGCAAAATGACCACCAGCTAGTCCATCATGGAATTCTTCTAGTATTCTATCAATCTAATCTGAATCTATGCATCTCAAGAATACACCATTAAAATCTTTCCTAAACAAAATTCCATCCAAAATGACACAAGGGATTGCTTGAAGTCTAAAGTACCTTCATTTTGCATTGTTCAAACACTTAGGACACTCACCAATTTGAAGATAATGCATCATTTCATGCACCCAACTTGTAGGAGGTGTTGCTACAGTTGTTTGTTCTTCTTCTTCATGAACTAGGACAGCTTCTTCAACCTCTTGTTCATTGTTTTCTGTGTGACCAGCAAATTGTTCACATGGTCCCTTACCTTTAATCAGTTTGGTCACCTTGATATTCAAATCATACTCAATGATTTTCGTGATCCAACCATTTCTTTTGTCATTAAGGTCTTTGTTCAACAAAAAGTCTTTTATACTTGGATGAGAAACCATTAGATGAATTTTATTATTTGAAAGCATGTGTCTAAATTTCTTTAGACTCCTAATAATTGTTAATATATGTTCTCAACAAAAGAATAATTTTTTTCATGTCCTTATAGGCCTTGGATGAAGAAATCTATTGGTTGTTCCAATCCTTCATCATTCTACTAAACCAACATAGCTGAAATAGTGTCAATAGTACCAAAAGCATATAACACAAAATTCTTTGCAAAGTTTGGATTAATCAAGGTAGGATTTGATGCTATGACACTCTTAATTTATTCAAAATTATTCTTAGCCTCTTTAGACCAGCTAAGAGTAATATTCTTTTTAAGCATGCTAGTCAAAGGCTTCATAAGAACTGCTATATTGGGGATGAATCTCCTTACAAAATTGATTCTACCTATAAAATTTTGAAGACCCTTCTTATGTAAAGGTAAAGGCAAAGCTAAAATAGAACTTACTCTTTCCAGATCTTTGGTTATGCCATATTTGGAGACAATATAGCCCAGCAACTTACCCTCGTGGATAGAAAATATGTATTTCTTAGGATTTAGAGATACTATATATTCTCTAAACCTTTCAAAAATCTGCCTTAATTGAGAATAGTGTTCTTCTGCATGCTTTGAAAATATACTTATACCATCAAGATAAAGTAAAACAAATTTATTTATAAGACCTCGAAATACCATATCCATTGCCCTCTGAAAGGTTGCTCCTATGTTAGATAAACCAAAAGGCATTTTTCTATATGGCATTGTTCCCCAGTTTGTATTAAAGGCTATCTTAAATTGGTCATCCTCTTTTACTAGAATCTGATTATAACCAAAATAACCATTAAGCAGTAAAAATATATCTGAGCTTGAAACTACTAGTAGAATTCGCTCCATTGAGGGCAGCAAATGATGATCTTTTAGAGAGGCCCTATTAAGATCTTTGAAGTTAACACAAAGCCCAAGTTCACCATTCTTCTTCCTTATAAGAACTAAATTGGAAACCCAACATGTTTTCTTTATAGGAAAGATGATATTACCTTGGATCAGCTTGTTTAGTTCTATCTTCATGAGATGCTCAAGCTTTGGATTGATGGGCCTTTGATTTTGTCTCATGGGTTTTGCTTTAGCTTCCAACTCTATGGTATGTTGGGATAATTCATGATTAAATCTCTTAAAATCTTCATACTTCCATGCAAACACATCATTGAACTCTTGACAAAGAAAAACAAAAGCATGCTTCTCTTTAGTTGTACATACCTTGCCAAGCTTCAATAACTTATCTTTGAATATTTCAATAGGTTCATAGTGCTCCTCTTTAACAAACATGTTATCCTTTTCCTTCCTAACCTGATCATCAGTGTTAAAGATTGACTCAAGGTTTACCAATCCCTTTGGCAGCTTCTTACTCTTTAATTGAAGAATCTAATTTTCATATTGTTTTACAAATTTACGCTAACTACCAGTTGCAAATTCAGCCTCTTCAATAAGAAAATTAATAATTTGTTCATCTAAATCAAAGAATTTCCAATTAACACTATTATCTGAAATTGAAGGCCTAACAACCACTTTAACATACTGTTGTACTTCAACATTCTTTACCTCATTTGGGATGTCAAATTGAGCACCCAAGGCAGCCAATCTATTTGCCTCCTTATTCTGATTTCTAGGCACAGACAATAGATTAAAAGCATCAAACTCTTCAATTAAATCCCAGATTCTATTCTTATACATCTTAAGGATGTCATTTTTAGTCACATTGACACTTCTTACTTGATTTACCACTAGTTCACTATCCCCAAATACTTGCAGACACTTCACATTTTTCTTTCTAGCCCATTCTAATCCATGTGCAAGTGACTCATATTCTACTGTATTATTAGTACAGTAGAAAGAAAATCTAAAGGTTGAATAGTATCTCTTACCTTTAGGAGAGATTAGCATGGCACCACCTCTAGAACCAACTTTGCTCCTTGAGCCATCAAAATACAGCTACCACAATTCATTGCTTTGCTAATCACACTACTGATTGGATTGTTGTTTGTCATCTTTGTCAAGGTTAGGGACAACAATACCCTTTTCATGAATCATGTAGACACAAAGTTCTAACTCTTCTATATGCTTGAATGAATCATATTCATAATTCTCAACTACCCATTCATCTAATACCACATCAGGTATCCCTTCTATTGGGGTGTTTGGATCTTGGATATTGGGTTGTTCATCGTGTTCTTGTATGGATAAATTTGCATTAACAACACTTGGAACATATGATTCTATATGATCACTGGCCAACAATTTTGATTTTATAGTCACGTTGGTACCATATCTTGTTCTAAAGAACATTTGTGACCAATCAGAAGACAAATACCAACCCAACTTAGCTATGAAATCTCTAGATAAACATAACGCAAAGTGAGGTGGAGGATCTATAATGTAGTTATCTTGTGGAATTGATAAAGTTGGACAGGAATGTAATGTAAGACCCAAATACTCAATCACACCTACTATTTTTACTATTGTCCCATATAATTGGACTACCCCTTTTGAAAGAGGCTCATATGTCAAACCTAGCCTATCAACTATTTGTTTTGGTATGATAGAACTACTTGCACCTGAATCAATCATACGATTATGCACTAGGTGTTGGCCTATGATCAAGGTTAGATAGAAAGGAGGGGGTTTGACCTTTTGAATTTGTTGTTCATTCTTCTTTTCTTGAGGGGTATTGGATAAGGCCACTTTGTGCTACTCCTTAAGAGGCTCTTGTGACATACAAAGGTTAGATAGTGCACTTTGTAGCAAATACTTTTGCCCTAGAAGAGCTAAGGAATCCCACATTGAGACACTAACATGTGTCTTCCTCAGTTTATCCAAAATATTGAATGAACTTGTACTAACCTTTTGTTTTCCTTTTTCAGCAATAGAATCTTCTTGCACTTGTGTTGGTTGTGATTGGCCTCTTTGTTAATCCTTGTTGACCACTGGTTGCCTTCTTGGTAGAATTTGTGTATTCTAAGTAGGTAGAGGTCCAGGTGATGCTTGTTGACTTGTAGAAGCCTAATTGGTGCCTTTATTAGCATGTTGTCCTATATCAATGGTCCGCTTTTTGGACCTTGTATTCATTACAATAGGAGTGTAGGATTTATTCTAAGCTTGTGGATGATTCACTCCACAAATATCTTCACCTTGCCAGTTAACCAAGGTGACAGTTGGGCCTTGTTCAGAATGAGAACCTTACTGTTCATAAGTTACACGAGTATTATCTTCTGGGACAGCAATATTATTTTGAACCATGAGTGCTTGATGTAGCACACCATTTGAACAAGTGGTATGATTATGAGGTTGGTTGCAAGGATAACACCAATCATAATTAGATGACATGTTGTTCTAAGTTGGGACAATATCCCTAGATGTGCTAGAATTGTTTGGATTATAGGGGAGGTTTGAACTTGCATTATAATTTCTTCTTTGACCTTGAGGGTCAGCTTGATTAGGAGGTATTTGTTGATTATGCTGATAAGGGGCTTGATTAAACTTAGTGTTTTATGCTACTTGCTTTTCAATTTTGTTCATTTTGTTCCCAAAACTATGGAACACATTCTTCATCTCATTTTTGAACTCCTGAAACTCTCTATTTGGGAGTGTAGCAGCATTTGCTTGGGCTACAACTTGATAACTCAGTGCTAGTAAAGGTGGGACAACAGTTAGAGGCTCTAAAAGAGGTACAATAGGTTGTATTTCTAGGAAAATTGGCATAGGAGGCCTAGGAGCTATTTTACCAACCTGAATTAGATAGTTCTCTGCTCTAATAGCAACATCAAATGCACTAGGAAAGTATTTGCACCCATAGACTGAATCATAACTAAAATGTCACTATTAATGACCTTTAAATAAGATAAAAATGCATGTGCAAGAGTAGGCCTTACCATGACAGGGATTCTATTCCAAGTCTTCTAGAAACAAAAATTGAAAACAGTCATTTTCTCTTGAGGAGATCTCCTTATGGTGCTCAGCTACTCTAACAGTGACAAATGATTAGATTTGTCTTCCAAGTGTGAGCTCAACCTATCACCCAGCACATCCCTGGTAGCAACCAAGTTTATAGGTAACCCTTTAAACTACTAAAATGCTTTTCCTTTGAATGATGTAGCCAAAAGTCTGATTGCAACATTCTCTTGTGTGATATGATGTACTCCGCATGATGAAGCTATGTCCCTTATATGCTCAAAGGGTGTGGTTTGATCTTCTCTTGTAAAGAAAGGTAGTATTTTTAGTGCTGCCATAGGAATGGCATCATGTTGTGTAAGGTTCAAGGGGATGCCTTGATTGAAAGGAACAAAAGGTTGAGCTCTTGGTTGAGCCATTGGAATAATAGGTGGGTTTAAAGGTGCTTGAGCTGAAGAGCTTGAAAACAAAGGATTATTGTAAGTTGTAACTGAAGGCTAAACAATGGGAGGAATAGGCAACACTTGAATTGGTGGATTTTATGGATTTTTTGGATTTGCTACTTTCTTTATTGCCTTACTCTTCCTCTTTGGTCATGATAGATGATAATGTACAATGGGCTCCTTACTTTTCCTTGTTTGAATCTTTCTCATAAACTACAATTCACTAGATTTGCTTGTAACCAATAAATATGAGTCGCTAGGTATGAAATTTGTTGCCTCTGAAGGCTATAGTTATTGTTTCTCACACCAAAATAGCAACCAAGGTGGCCTTCTATGAACTAAAACATAAACCATTTGTCAGGACTATGGGCGGGTAGTCAACAAATTATTCGCCTATGAACCACCCCCTTACCTCTAGTTTCCAACCTCTAGCTAGGGCATGTTAGTTCAACAAGCCCACAGGGCATGCCAAAAACTATTCACCAGGATTGCACCCGAATGCTCAAGCTGAAAAGCTCAACAATCTTGTGAAACATTGGAAGATTTCCAGGCTTGTGGGTTACCTATGGTGGAAATCAACCTCTAGAGTGAGTTGGTTCTCTGGTGAAACCTCCTAGAAAAACTAATCTTAACTGAGAAAAGAGGAGAGAAATTTGTTGAATAATGAAATCCTACTGCTAATAGGAGGTGATACACTAATAGATTTGATACTACTTGTTGTCCTGAATGAATTATCAGTTATCAAAAACTTGAAATTTTAATTCACAACTTGACTAAGATCATGAAATTCATAAGTATTTTGTGTAAAGGTTAATTTTTCTGAATTTTAATTGAAGGAAAAAAAAAATTCACAATGTTCAATATTTTGAAAACAAACAGACAACACAAAACACAACCTGAATTTGCAATGAAATAGTCTTGTTCCAAAAAGCACCCACGAGACAAAAATAAAGGACTTAATAATAAATCATAATACTTTTATCAAATCACTCATGATAATATTGAGACAAGAAAAATGTTGAGAAGGAATCAATAATCTTTATTGAATTATGATAAAACATGTTGTTGCAATGCTTTGAATCTAAAATTATGAGCTACAATTATCTTCTTGTTGTGTGTATGCAAGGAAGAGAAAATAACTAACTGAGAAAAAGAAAGGAGAATAAGACTTATAGGGAAGAATTCTTTGAAAGAGCCAAGAAAGAATTGTTCTACCTCTTTAATCTTAGTCTTCAACTAGCTACTTCTACCTTTATTGTATCTCCAAATCTGCATGATTAGACTTGGGGTCAAATTTTATTAGAAGTCATGCAAAAAGGGTTCCAAAATTGATCCAAATTGAGAGCTAATTGCTAGAAATGAGGTCTCAAGTGATGACTGATCCATGATAAGTGCTAAAATCAAATTAGACTATTGTAATCTACCTCAAATCCCCCCATTTCGGGCCCTTATCTGACTCTAAACTGATAAGTCCACCTTTTGTCCTTCTAACTGACCCTTGGATTGAATGCAATGATGAATCAATTGATTGATAGCCTTAGGTGATCTTGAGTTTAACTTATCCCTCTTCTCCTTTTAGGCATAGGATATTAGGTGGGTAAAGTTGTCACATGGCTATTATTATTTGATAAGCACTCCTTACACTAATTTGCTCATGGTTTTGATTCTTATTTATATTTTGATAATAATAGTTAAGAGGTCTATTATTCACCTAAAAATGGACTGCAACTTTGTCCTTGTAAATACCTTCAACACACTGTCTCCTCATTGTTTGATCATTAAGGTTGCTTTATCACTATGATCTTAGTGTAAGGCTTGTTCAAATATTAGTACTTGGCCCTATGTAAATGACAGTGTTCATGGTTGTGATCTGTTATACCCCTATGCATTTGGATGCCTTGGCATTACTACCAGTCTACTCTAGGGTTCTTCTATTGTATATTGTTTTCATAGTATCTTAGGAATGTATTATTCACTATGTGGTCTAATATTGTCATAGATTTTAAGGACTACTCTCAGTCCTTTCATGGTCACTGCTCTTTATGTTGATATAACCTTATTGGCATTGTGTACTTATCCATGGTCACTGCTTTTCTTAGCTATCTTCTCACATTGGCTTCTTGGATGCTCTGTGTAATGACTACAAACCTTGATGTCTCATTATCCAAAACTGAGTTACCATTATAGCTCCAAGACTGCTCCTTCAAGACTATTTCTTATATTTTTTCATGCATCAATGAAGTTAATTATTGCAAATCTTGACTGATCATGATCCTTTTGGTCTTTGTAAGTCTATTGCCCAAATAATGGGTTGTGATCTTTTTACTTATACAAGTCTGCTCATTCTTTGTCATAACCACCCCTTCATGTATGATTTCTATTACATCTTTTGATACCCTTGGACCCATGCTATGGTGTTGGAATGAAGTCTATAAGGCCTGTGTATTAGCTATATGTTCCCGATGACTCATATCTATCAGCAATCCATGGACTCATTATTTTGTGCATTTTTCAGTATTGGTTGGTAATAAAATTCTTGACTGCTTATATCTTCATTAAGGCCCCTCATTGGAGATCTCTATATGAATTTCTCATATTGCCCATACATGTATCCTTGTTCTTTTGAGTTGATGCAAGTCTAAAAATGCACATTCAAATTAGGGATTTAACAGTTGCAGGTGTCAGTGCAATGAGTGTAGAGGACTAGGTCAACATCATCATTACTCTCTCTTGGATCTACAAGGTCATACTTTACCATATCTCCTTATATGACTATTCATTAATGCATGTAAATACTTCCATGGATGCAACAAAAATTTAAAGACAATCATTGTCCCTGTTGCTTTCTAAATGGGCTTAATTGAATGTCTAAGGTGACTACTTCATTTCTCCCTTGCTCACTGTTGTAGCTTAAGGTCTCAGACACATTATGACTGTAACATGCTCAAATGACTTAGATATATTGCCTTTGAATGCTATCATGCTTACATCACCATATCACGGTATATTTGTCTTTGATGCTTGTGCCCTCGTTTCTTGATTTATTGTGCATGATGACTACCCATGAAGATGTGAGGACTTTACAATGCTTCTCATTATTCTTAATATCTCTGCGTGCATGTTCCCAACTGCTATTTGACAGTGATATCCAATTTTAATATTTTGGACTATGAATGAACTTGTGTTTTAGATTGTCTGTTGTCATATAATTGTATTCGTGTTGTAACTAGGAACTTAGGAAAAGGAATCAAAGCATACAATTAGGCAACCACAAACCTAAAAGCCTGTGAAAATAACTCCTAATTCAATCAATGAAAGCATGAAGACAAAACAATCAAATTAAACCAAACCAATGCAAATGTCTCCTTCATGTGATTCCATTGTTCTTCTTTCTCCTTCAAATGGATGTGTCTCTCACCTACAAAGAAAGTGTGTTGCAAGCAAGATAATGACAAAATGATAGAAAATTGGACAGCGTAAGGATACTAGAAGCGTGGTTGTTAAAAATGAGCAATGAGAGCTCAATTTATAAAAAAAAATTGGATTGATTGGATGGCTAAGATTGAAAAGATTTTTTATTAGATGGACGAACCAGATCGAGTGCACAACAGAGCTGTCATTCAAGGAAGGATGAAGATAGAAGAAAGCAAATGGGAAGATATTATGAGAATAAATAATAAAATCTTTAATTATCTTATCATAAATACCAAATTAGCAGGTTGAAAATATTAGGAAGATTTTAATAATTAAAAAATTATTAAATATCTTCATTTGAAAAGATAAATAGAAGAATTAAAAAAAAATTAAATTATCCTCTCACAAAAAGCAGATATTTGAAGATGCATACCTCATTTTTTAATTTAAAAATTAAGATTAATGATATATTGCCAAAAAGATTGAATTTGAAAATCAAGGAAAGATATTAGTTTCCAAATTTTTAAAATTAGGAGGATTTTAAGATAAGATTTAATAATTAAAAATTATTAAATATCTCCATATAAGATAAAACAGAAGAATTAAAAATTAAGAAAGCAGGAAATAAAGATGAATTAATAAATAAAATTTATTAATTATCCTTATTTTGGAGGAAGATAAATATGATAAATTAATAAAAATGTTTTATTAATTTATTGCTCATATTTATGAATTAGTTTATTAAATAAAATGAATTTGGACAAAGGGGACAATAAATCAATTATTAATTTTTTTTACTTAGGACTTAGAAGAATTGTTAGTAAAAAGGGGGTTTGATTAATTAATTAACCTAAGAGGCACTATACGCATGATATGTTAAAAAAATAGGAGACACGGGTGTTGACCATTTTTTAGTGTCTACATTTTGCCGCTCTTTGAGACAGTGCGATTTCGAGCGTTGTTTCAAAGAAAATTGAAAAAATGATCATGCCCTAGCAAATCAAGGGATGGAGGTAGGATGCCCCCTCGAGAGATTGTTTATGTATGAAAGAAATGAATGATCTCTTGAAAGAAGAGAAGAATGGTAGATGAAAGAGAAAAATGGGAAAAAAGAAAATGTTAGTAAGAAGTGAAGAATGTTAATTGATTGTAGGAAAGGGTTGATTGATATCAAATGAAGAAATTATCAATTGATCAAATAGAATAGATATCATGATAATGATTGATAGAAGGATTGATGGGATAGAAGAAATAGTAGCCAAAAGCAATGCAAATGAGAAGTGAAGAATGATCAGTGTGATGAAATCTTGCTTTCACAAATGCAAATAGTAGGTGAGAACCTTTATTTGATATGGCAAAACGGATGCGGTGCACCATGGAAATGAAGGTCAGGGTGATAATGCAATCCCTTTGCATAAAACAAACAAGTTGTAGACAAGGAATGGTTCAACCATCCTAAGACGTACTTGCCACAGAATAATATGAAATACCCCACAAATAGAAGACAAAATCAAAAAGACCATGAGTCATCCCGACCACTCTAAATCACTCAGTGACATCATCCATTAGCATAGGAACATGATCAAAGATAAATCAATGAAAAAAATAAGATGCACAAATTCAAACAAGTCAAACAACCATTCTGATCTTGTTGCCAAATTTGATAATGTTGTGATAAAAGGATGATCATGTTGTCTAGTTTCAAGGAATGCAGTACCTCATCTAAGACAGGACATAGTCTAGTTTCAATTATACCACACCCTCTATAAGACCCATGATAATATTTGATAAGGACCAATGATAATGATGTTGATTGATTGATAAGACAAATTGACCAATTTGAATGCTTGGTTGATTGAAAAGTTCATATGTTAATGCATGATTTGTCAAGCACACTGTTGTAACATGTTATCCGTTTGTTGTCTACACAAATGTTTGTCTACGTACAAGAGGGACGGTTTATTGCTGAAATGAAACAAAAGTGATTTTTTTGGATTCTTAATGTTTTCCAATTTTTAGGGTTTTTGAATATATTTGATTTTTAGGGCTTTTTTCAAGACATTTTATGGTTTCTTTTTTAATTATTTTGAGACATTTTTGGATGTTTTTGGATTATTTCAGGATATTTTTTGAATGTTTTTAGATTATTTCGGGACATTTTTTAATGTTTTTGGATTACTTCAGGACATTTTTCAATGTATTTGGATTATTTTAGGACATTTTTTGAATGTTTTTGGATTATTTCAGGACATTTTTTCGATGTTTTTTAATGTTTTTAATTATTTTAACCCCACGGTTTAGCAAGGCAAGAAATATGACAAATGGATAAACAAGCTTGCTAAAATGTTGGTGGACAGAAGGAAGACGAAGGCTATTTATTATGGAGACAAAGTGGACTCAACTTTCGAGGGATATCGCACGATGGGATAATGGATTAGATATGACAATGTAAAGCAAATGACATGGCATGGGGGACATGTCAAGAGGTTTTTGAATCCATGTTTTGCATTTTACATCTTTATATCAGATCAAGATCAAGGGACAAATGTATGGAAAATGATAGGATATGGATAGGACAAGCAAGATCAAAAATGGATAAGGGATATGAATTGAAGGTTGTGATAGGCTAAGGGATAGTGGCAGAAGGTTGCAATAAGCCAAGGAATATGGATGAAATGTTGTAATAAGCAAATGGATAAAGACCAAAAGTTGTGATAGACTGAAAGGTGTGAATAGGATGCATGATGCTCATGAAGATCCTCATCCTTGTCAAGATCAAAGGGGAAAAGGGAATATGGACATGAGAGTATGATAGGGGTGTGATAGGATATGAAGGGTATGACAGGGGTGTGATAAGATAATAGGATAATGAAGGACGATAGGATATGATAGCATAAATGAAATGTGCCCCCAAGTATGGTATGCAAGAAGTTCATGGATTACGCATGATGCCTGTTTGCCAAGTTTTCATCATGGTACTTTCTCAAGACACCTGTTTGCCAAGTTTTCACTAGATGAAATATTTTTCTTTTTTCTTTTTTCTTTTTTCTTTTTTTTACTTTTAGCAGAAAATGGACACATGATAGGGGATGGAAGAAGGACTCAAGCATCTTTTTGTTTGGATATTAGCCTTGAAAAATGGACCATGACCTTTAAAGTTATTCTCAAAGATGTTGGAAGGATAATTGGAAATGAGATGGGACTGAGGTAATGGTTTATGCAAAAGATTGGATAGGATGGATGAAAGGATAGAAAATATGCATTGGATAATGGATAGGGTATTGGAATAATTGTGCTTGAGAGGATGGAAATGTTGGCAACATAAAAATTGGCACACACCTTGAGGGGTGATGGACTAATGGAGGAAAAATAGATTTTAGATATTGAGATTTTGATGGAGGAAAGGCTAGGGATTTTGGGAAATAATGACCCAAAATGGATGATGAAGGTGATGGAGGAATAGATTTGAAAGGTTTGGATTGAGGAATAGCAATTTTGGATGCCAATTTTGATGTTTCTTTAGACTGTTGTGCTTCAAGGAGCCGCTTGGGAATCCATGTGGTTTTTTATTTTTCATACTTTTGTAGTTCCTTAGAACGCATTTCTTGCATAAGGGATTTAGGAACCCATATAGATTTTGACTTATTTTTGAGAAATTAGCCTTTGTGGATATTTCTTTTTCTTTTTGGATCATAGTTTTCTTTATTTTGACATGTCGATTAGATGGGACATGTTGATCCTTGACTACATTTGGACTGATAGACTTATGAATTTTATGCTTGACATCCAAATTGCTTGGAGAAGGAAAAGAATGCATTTATGGATAGGAATTTAATGGAGGTCTTTTGGATGGATGGAAGGGATGAAGGGATATAAGTACCTAAGATGGATGGAAGGGATGAAAAGGACAACGTATATTTGGATTTAGGTGGAGGGATACCAATGTCTTAAGGAATGTCATTGAGGCCATGACCATTAATATTTTATTTAAAATGGAGTAATTCTTTCTTGTGGAGGTCTACCCCTTTGCCTTTATAAATATTTTGACCTATAGAAGACTCTTTTCTTTGGGAACAAGACGCAAGTCCATTATGAGGGGAATATGATATGATGGGAATGATGGGATCATGAAGTTGATCGGACTGGACCAAAGTGGAGGAACCAATTGTGCATGTAGGGGTTTCATGAACATCTTGCACCAACATGTTAGAATCATGAGGGGGATCAAGATCAATTATAGGCTCTTCATGAGATGGAATGGGAGGTATAATAGGATCATCAAAAGAAATGAGAACTTGGAGTGTATATGGAGGATTAAGACAATGAGATGGAGGAACAAAGGGATCTTCTAGGGGATTTAAAAGGATAATTTGATCTTGACAAGAAGTAAGATCATTGGATTCCTCTTTAAAGGTGATTTTCTCCTGGATTCCAATGGGATCATTAGGAATAATGGAAGGGATATCTTGACCTTGCTCAGAGAGTGGAATGTCAATGGGGTTTGTAATGGTATTATGTTCTGGGATAAAATGGACAGGAATAGGGGGATCATCATGAGTGTTTGGGAAGATAGTATCCTGGTCAACAATTGGATGGGATGATAAGGTTTAGGGATCTACATCTTGATCTTGATCTATTTCAAGACTTATTTCTTCATTCTCTAAATTATCCTCTTGAGATGGGGCTGGACTTTGGATATGCATGGGGGATTTTGGCAAGGGATCAATGCTTTGACATGAGGGAGATGGAATTTGAATGGGACTCTCTAAAAGAGAAGCATTCGATGGCATTAAATCTTGCATTTCTAAATAGTACAAGGGATTTGTATAAAGACATTGATTAGCATGTATTTATGTGGCAGACAACCCTTGGGAGGATGCATTATTTGATGTATCATTTGGAGGCGATGGTGGAAATTGCTCTTGTGAAGCTTTAGGATATGATATGAGAGGTTCTTGTGAAGCTTCAAAGGGTGTAGGAATAGAGGCCACTGGAGAGTCAATATGTTTATGAGGGGATAATCCATTTCTATACATGAGCATATAATTTTGATCTTTTTCAATAAAATCACTTAGGACTCTCTTTAAGAGCTTTGTAATAGAGCCATTTTTTCATTGGAGAATCATTTGAATCCTTGTGAAGTTTTGACATGGTTAGGTTTGGATTTTGGACTTGTTTTTGGTTTGATGATACATTTTGATTTTGGATTGGGTGTTGGTCGAATTGGTTTGACATGTTTGAAATTTGTCTTGGTGTGAGTTGAAACTTTTGTTTTTGAATTGGTGGTTGTAGTTGTTGATATTTACTTGTTGAATGATATTATTTTTGTTGGTAATTGACTATTGGTTGAACAAGTTGTTGGCATTGTGTATTTAGTTGAGCATATTGTTGAAATTGTGCCATTTATTGTGTTAGTTGGATATGTTGGACCATTGGTTGTGTTGGTTAGAAATATTGGACCATTGGTTGTGTATGTTGGATCATTGATTGTTGTTGGATCATTGGTCGTGTATGTTGGACCATTGATTATTGTTGGATCTTTGGTTGTGTTTGTTGGATAATTGGTTGGTGTTGGATCATTGGTTGTGTTGGTTTGAAATGGTGGACCATTGGTTGTTGATTCATCATTTGATTGAACTTAGTTTGATCAAATAAATTTTGACTTAGGATTTGGTTGAAAAAGGTTTGATTTGGGGCTTGGTTCAGGTTTGTGTTGGATGCTTGAAATTGTTTCATCATCTCTATTTGTGCGAAGAGAGCAGGTATATTTGATCATTCGATGAGAGATTTTACATCAATGGGCTCAATATTTGGATTTGGACCTTGAAATTTTTGAAATGGTTTGGATGTTTGGGACCTAATATTTTTATGATTTTTCACTTTTCGTTCCAAGATCTCTTTTTCTTGAGCTAGTTTTTCCTCTACTTGTCGTATTGGACACTTGTTTTATCATAAAAAGTTTGATCAATATTGCCTTGTTGTTGGGTTGGATAGAATTGTGATTTCCTTGGATCAAAATTTGATTGCATTGTGTTATTCATTGGACCAATCATTGGTTGATATGTCAAACTTTGTTGCATCATAGGATCTTGAAACCTTGTTTCAATAGGCATGTCACTATGCAATATTTTGGGGATTTTTGAATTTTTGAAATGATAATGATATGCAACTAAGTGCAATGATAATGCAACTTATGTTTTTGTTTGTTTAGGAATTTTTGTAATGACAAGGGTATGCAACTAAATGCAACCTATATGGTTGACAATGCAACTTATGTTTTGGACTTTTCAAGATTTGGACAAACTTTAAAATGTAACCCTAAAAATGTGACCCTTGGGAAATTGAAATGAAGTCTAGACCATAAAAGGATAAAGGAAAAAATGACAATAGGAAAAATTGATAACGTCTCACCTATATGCTTGGATACTAAGCTAGGTTTGACAAAATGATGTGGATGAAAAAGGGAAAAATGTTGGACAAGGTCAAGACTCCCTAACAATGACTTATGGTTAAATCTCAAGCTTTGAATTTTCAAGTATGGTAAAACCAAAATTTGAGATTATTATGCAAAAGGACAATGATAATTAAAAATAAATAGGGTATGGACCCAAGGTATGATATGATAATGACCTAAGTTATGAAGAGACCTTAAGGGTTTAAATGCATCCTTGTGTTATGATATGGACAAAAATTGTTTATCACCTAATGTTATGACTTAGGGTTATATGATATGACCTAATGCTATGAAATGTAATGACTTTTGGGATAATGATATGATCTAATGTTATGAGACTAAATGACTAAGGACCAATTACCTAATTCTATGAGACCAAGGATGTAAATGCAAATGTATGATTTTGTTTAGTATGACCTAAGTGAAGACCTAATTTAGGCATTGCCAATGATTATGCAAAATGTAACCTAAGTGAGGACCTAGTTTGGATATGCAAAATGACAATGCAAGACCTAGGGAAAATTATTTTAAACGTAAGTGCAAAATGAGGACACTACAAATGAAATGGACTAAAATGAAGAGCAATGATTATATCCTAAGACCTAAGTTTTGACTATGAAAAGTATAACCCTAAGTAACATGTATTTTGAGACAAGGATTTCCAATGTTTTGACAGGCCATGTTTGAATGTTGGATGAATACTTGGACAAGATTTTGGACCTTTGTTTGTGTTAGGTCCTGGAGACAACTGAGAGGGGGGGGAGGGGGGGTGAATCAATTGTCAACTAAATTCAAACCAAAAACAACTTAACCAACTTAATTCTTAATATTGGTAAACCAGTTAAGTATGTCGGTAGACAATTTTAACAGTTAATTGCTATACCGGTAAAGATTAGTGCATGAAACATAAACATAGTCATCCACAACACATAACACCAATATTTGTACATGGAAACCCTGTAAGGGGAAAAACCACGGTGGGAAACCTTACCCACAATCAAATGATACTACTGCAGATAGTAAGTGTACATAAATGGGGTCTGCACATGCAGAAAGACCAAGCGCTTAGAGCTCACTGCTCAATCACAAAATGGGAGTCACACTAACTACAATTGGATGGTTAAATCCAATAAGAATGTACTGCTCAAAATAGCATCTTCATATGCTGGATTCAGTACCGGTGTAATGCTGATATGCTTTCACAAAAACCTAGCTTCGCCTTCAAATGATGTCTGCGTGTATTGCCCTGCTTAATCTCACATATACCTTCACACAATTCTTTTTCGCATTCCCAATTTGATCTTACAAATAAGATCTTACATTTATACCATAACCTAAGACCAATTTTAGTAGGTCGGCTCTACAAGATATTACAATAAAAACATTTTACAAACAATATAATATCCGATGCAATAATCGATTGAACGTGTCGGCTTAATGCATTTACAACAATAATTAATCATCTCCATAGCGTGCCATGCTGATCTGGAAAAGATAACCTGTCGGTGTAACCCTGGATAACCCTGGACCTATTTGCCAGTAAAAGCAAATATGTAAATATGATATACCAATGATTAACTCATTAAGATAAGATGTCCACACGATGTCTTCGATATTACCAAGTGTCTTCCATATCATTCCAAGTTCCGGTGATCATTATATCATGTCGGTGAACCATATACCAGTAACTATGCAATAGTTACTTGCTTGCCGATGAATGTTGTTGGATCTCCAAAGTGCTAGTGTTTTAGTAGGTGTTGACATCAACGACAAAACCATACCAAAATACCAACATTTTGAACCTTGTTTTGAATTTGGTTTGGAGAATGTTTGGACTTGCTTGAAAATGACTTTTTCTGACACTTGTGTTTTTTATTCAACTTTTGGCAAACATAGAATACAAAATGTTTGTTGGAATTTGACACAAAATAATCATTCACCTTCGTAAAATTTCCTAAGGTTGGAAAGGATAATATTTGTTGAATCCTCTTACCATAAAATACCACATTCAATCGGATAGTTAAAATCTTGGTAGCACTAGCTCCCCTCCATGGCACTCACTTCTACGGGCATACCAAGCTTCGAATTCAAGGGGAATCACTTCCCAAGAATTTACTATCTCTAATTGAGGCGTACATGAGAGGTTTCTTCAACATGCGCATATCACAATGCCTGAGTCAACAAATAGAGGGATTTTTGTCTCTAAACACAAGAGGTTTTAGTCATGGCATCTGTTTGGGTGGTCATAGATCTGGTGAATTTAATCGTCGCTATGCCATTCCAACACCCATTGCTTACAAATTTCACTACAAACATAGCTATATAGAGTGGTTTGGAAGAGCTTATCCTTAGGCCATCACCACTTTGGGTCATTCCCTCTCACCAATGCATGTGCGAAGTGCCAAGCAAATCGGGAGGCAGACCCAATTGTAAGGGTAAAAACACACAAGCAAAATAAAAGAATGCATGACAAACATTGATTGTTTAACCTTTAAAAAAATGAAATGAGTTCATTGATCCATTTACATCCTAATTAAGACTAGATGAGTTTAATTCCACCTTAATTTGGAAAGGATTTGATCAATTTAAACCATTATTAAATGAAATTTGTTGTTCATTTTAAACCCTTTGCATGCATGAAATGTGAAATTTGTTGTTCTTTGATCCAAATCCTAATTAAGACTATGTGATAATTGTATGATTCATTCAAACCTCCTAATTAGACTATGTGAGGAATTGTTGTTCATTAAAACCTCCTAATTAGGCTAAGTGAAAAATTATTGTTCATTAAAACCTCCTAATTAGGCTATGTGAAAAATTGTTGCTCATTGAAACCTCCTAATTAGGCTATGTGAAAAATTGTTTTTCATTGCATGCTAAGAAATCCTGCATGAACCATTGTTTAGACTCCATAAAAGCCACATGCAACAAAATATCCACACATAAAACTTGCATGCAACAACAAATTAGTTCAAAAAACCTACATGCAACAATGGATTAGCACATAAAACCTGCATACAAATAGATTCAAATAATTGTTAGGCTTTGCATGTTCACGGGCTCACCAAAAAATGTAACTAGGAATTTAGAAAAAGCATCAAAGCATACAATTAGGCAACCACAAACCTAAAAGGTTATGAAAATAACTCCTAATTCAATCAATAAAAGCATGAAGACAAAACAATCAAATGAAAGCAAACCAATGCAAATGTCTCCTTCATGTGATTCTATTGTTCTTCTTTCTCCCTCAAATGGATGTGGCTCTCACTTACAAAGCAAGTGTGTTGCAAGCAAGATAATGGTGAAATGATAGAAAATTGGATAGTGTAAGGATACTAGAAGCATGGTTGTTAAAAAAGAGCAATAAGAGCTCAATTTATAAAAAAAATTGGATTGACTAGATGGCTAAGATTAAAAATATTTTTTTGTTAGATGGACAAATTGGATCGAGTGTACAACAGAGCTGTCATTCAAGGAAGGATGAAGATGGAAGAAAGCAAATGGGAAGATATTATGAGAATAAATAATAAAATCTTTAATTATCTTCTCATAAATACCAAATTAGCAGGTTGAAAATATTAGGAAGATTTTAATAATTAAAAATTATTAAATATCTTCGTTCGAAACGATAAATAGAAGAATTAAAAATAAATTAAATTATCCTCTCACAAAAAGCAATTTTTTGAAGATGCATACCTCATTTTTTAATTTAAAAATTAAGATTAATGATATATTGCCAAAAAGAATGATTTTTGAAAATCAAGGAAAGATATTAGTTTCCAAATTTGAAAATTAGGAGGATTTTAAGATAAGATCTAATAATTAAAAATTATTAAATATCTCCATATAAGATAAAACAGAAGAATTAAAAATTAAGAAAGCAGGAAATAAAGATGAATTAATAAATAAAATTTATTAATTATCCTTATTTTGGAGGAAGATAAATATGATAAATTAATAACAATGATTTATTAATTAATTGCTCGTATTTATGAATTAGTTAATTAAATAAAATGAATTTATTAAATTAATGGACAAAGGGGACAAATAAATGAATTATTAAATTTTATTTATTTAGGACTTAGAAGAATTGTTAGTAAAAAGGGGGTTTGATTAATTAATTAACCTAAGAGGCACTATGCGCATGATAAGTTAAAAAAATAGCAGACACGGATGTTGACCATTTTTTAGTATCTACTTGTGCATCCTTCATTGTATTACTCCACAAACTGCTCATTGCTCTTCTATCCTTTGCCAATGGAATGCTTCTTTTACTTCTTCCTTTGATTGTTCATAAGTCAGATTCACCATTCTTATATAATCTCTTGGTGATGATAACTATGTTTTGTGTTTAGAAACCCTAATTACTTTCTTGGAGCTCATTCTCCTATTTTCTAGGACTGCTCGCTATAATTTTATTGTCAATAGACTGCTAATTGTGGCTGCTCTGTGAATATTCAATGTGAACCCTTGAATGCTTGACTCTTCCATGTGATCATTTGGTCTTCATTACCAACTCTATTTGAGGATTGTGATCTCTAGATTGAGTCTTTAGACCTGTTGTCCATTTTCTATAGAAGACTTTAAGGTTTGGGCTTGCTCTCTATTTTTCTAATTTTACCCATGATATTAACCTATGGACTTCTCTTAGTCTATTACTCATGACTATGCTCAAGGTCTAAAACTTTCCTTTAATGGTGGATGTTCTTAGCTTGTTTTTTACCTCTCTTTGTTGACATAGGAGACTATATTTTCTTTGATAATATCATTATTTAAGAGCACTACCAAAAATCTAAGTTTATATAGGCTTCCTTTATAATCATGATGATTGTCTTTTGGATTCTTTCACAATACCATTGACTTTTCCCATTGGGATTGCACACTTATACAGAGGTTGCAACCTTTATGACTGTAATTAGGTCCTAAATCCTTCTTTATGCCTGTGATGCATGAATGTTTCTCTGTATGCCTTAGTCCTAGACCTAGGTTTTTGAAACCTTTTGCTACTAGATCTGATAAAAGATAGCTTTCTTTCCATAAGCAATATCTTCTTTTTGGAAAAAGTAAGACCCAAAAAGGATGCAAATAATAATACTTTCTCTACAATGTAGGCATCAATCATGATTTCAAAAACCCTACCTCCGTGTGAAAGTCGACTGAAACCTTTTGTGTTTTCTTATTTATCTTTGTATTAGAAGCCCCCTTAAAATTGTCTCTCCAATGCGTAGATTTTTGCATGAACCTTATACGGGTCCAAGTGAGGATTTTGCATATGCACCTTTCATTCATGTCCAAAACCCCATAATAACTCACTTATCAAACTTGAAAACTGAAGCACAAAATTGAATAAACATCTTCTTATCATTATGGACAGTCGATGAGTGGTTAAGAGAGTATATAACGTATTCTACAATCATTGTTAGAGTTCTTGAGAGGCCTTGGTTTCCTCGTATATCTTTTCTCAATAGATTTCCCCTTCTTGTAATAAAACTTGACCTAAAACCATGTGGGTCTCCTTCTTGTTGACTTTAACTGCTCCCTTCATGTGTGGAATTTCCTCAACACAACATGGAGACTTCTTTTGTTTATTCTTCTAAATTCCCTTCAAAACTGAGATAGACTCTATTTGACCTTGCAACATGGAATACATCATCAAGAGCATGATTTTATTTTTCTTTAGCTCTTTTCAAATAAATAGATACCTTCAAAAATACTTTAGATCATGTAGTGTCATAAATTGTACACCCTTCCTAGGGTGGTACAATTCCACACTTAGCTTAGCACCCACCTTAGTGTGTTTGCATATTGCATTTTAATTTCCCTTTAAGCATTTAATTAATTAATTTAATTAAATATAAAGTCATATTTCATCACTTCATACATCATAAAACTAGGCCATTTATCCTAAGTGTGCCCCTTTTTTATTTTATTCCTCAAATAAATCGTTAAATCATAAACCTTAATTATGTCCTATTTCAACCTTTAAGGCCCGATTTCGCATATCAAAACACCTCAAAATTAGTAGTAACTTTGGGATTCACTCTAATATCATCATATCTAACAACCCTAAAAATTTGGTGAAAAGTTGGTCGGACCATGTGCACCTCGTCTTTTTTCCCAAAATTTCGGGAGCATAATTCTATGATATTATAATGCTTAACCCCAAAATATTGGTAGGAAATTCAATTCCTAGGTTGGCCTAAAGATGAAATTAAGTTGAAATTAAGATCTAGGGTTTCATAAATAAGAGCTCTCTTTCTTCATTTGAAGGTAACTAAGATCTATTTCTCTATCAGATCTAAGAATTTAAGAGAAGGTTTTTGGAGCACAAGAAGCCTTCTACTAGTGAAAGATAATCCTATGTGGATTCTTCAACAACATTTCATCAAGCATTCATCATCAATTAGGAGCCTTGAAGACATTGAAGAATAATAGGATATCACCGACTGATGATTGGCTTGTACCCCTCCCTTAGGGCTTGGGTATGGTTTCATGTCATTTTTATGTCTTTGCATGAGCTTCATTACATCAATTTACATATTTACATTCATTCTTTAGATCACTTTGCATCATTGATTTAGAGCATTTACTTTGCCCATTACAAGCATTTTGGGTTTACTCTATAGGGTTGTTCTAGATTGTTTGCATTCATCCTAAGGTCTTGCACACACACAAGATTCCTACACACACTATTTTACTATACAAATCAGCTATTTGTGGAGGTGGAAATCACCAAAATAGGGATTTGACTAAGGCAAAACCCTATATAGCCACCCCAAACCCTCTCTTTTCAGTTGCAGGTGCAGAAACAGGTACCCGGAAGGAGTTTCGGATCAGGAAAAGGCACAAGTACCACCCAAAAGTCTCAAAATTGCTCAAAATTGTCAAGGATAGGGGCATGGTGCCCTATTCCTTCCTAGGAGAGTGGCATGGCACCATGGTCCCCCTTAGAATCAGTGATTTTTTACAGGGTATAGGCTCAGGGTCTCAAAATTGCATCCTCTCAGTTGCAGTTTTTTGTTAGGTTCTTAGGGACAGTAGTGTGGCACCCTGGTCCTAGTCAGTTTGGCTCATTTTTCAGCATCAATTACACATTCAAATTCCTCCCCCTTTCATTCTTTCAATATCTTAGTTTTAGATCTGTAAGTTTGTTCAATTTCAATTCATATATGCTTCATTATTCATCTCCTAGTCTAGTGAATCATTCAAACCCTAATTTTTCTCATCACATATAGCAAGAGGAATAGAAACCCAAAGAGATAATCCTTGGATCTCTCTTTCTCACAAGAAGTAGCCAAAGTTATCTATCTCCCTAGGCTCTTTCGTATTCCCAATGTGTTGGCTAAAGTGAGATTAGATCCTAGTCACCCAGTCTCGCTTTTTCCCCTCCACGCTTTGGTGAACTCAACGTGAATCCAATCTTCTTTAATTCTGATTTATGCTCTCAGATCTGAGTTTTTTTTCTATTTCAAATTCAAATTTACATTAACAAGTTTCAATTCCTTGCAAATTTCAAAAATTTAGAGGTTAATTTTTGCTAAAACCCTAATTTTTCAAAATTGAACTTGTCAATAGCTTAATTTGGATCATTAATTTCAGATTTGATTTAGGAACACAATTCGCTCATAAATTTATTTTTTTCTAAATCAATATTTAGAGTGCTTGCATTGGTTAAAATTGAACGTTTCCTTCTATTTTACATTTCTTATCATTTGAAAAAGGAAAATTATTGCCATGATGCATTCATTCCATAAATGTGACAATGGGTTGGCTGCCCTTGTTTTAATTTTTCCATCTCTTAAGGAATGTCATCCTTCTATGACAACATTTTATTGCCTAAGAGATTTGTTACCAACCCCTTCAAAACTCTCTCATGCTCTAAGGATGAAGATTTGAAGAGTGATCTTGACAATTCTTCTAAAATGTACCCTTCCCATCTAGCTATCTTAGAGGAAGACGATGATATCATAAACACCTTTCTTAGTGTTACTTTACCTTCTTTACATGATGCCTCTCTAATTGAAAAGGTAGTGATGGACATTGACTTATCTTCTCCTAAATTTGGTCTTACCAATGGGGGCATGTTAGTGCAACAAGAGGCTATGAGCACTTCTTTCAAAGATCTCCTTCCTAGTTCTTTGAAGAAAGATGTTCATCTCCCTCCTAAAGAATAATCCCCTCACAAGGATCATTTTGTGAAAGAATATGGTAGTGTCCCTACTTTTCCTAGTGCTAGCATTTCCTCTAGCTATCTTAGAGGAATACGATGATATCATAAACACCTTTCTTAGTGTTACTTTACCTTCTTTACATGATGCCTCTCTAATTGAAAAGGTAGTGATGGACATTGACTTATCTTCTCCTAAATTTGGTCTTACCAATGGGGGCATGTTAGTGCAACATGAGGCTATGAGCACTTCTTTCAAAGATCTCCTTCCTAGTTCTTTGAAGAAACATGTTCATCTCCCTCCTAAAGAATAATCCCCTCACAAGGATCATTTTGTGCAAGAATATGGTAGTGTCCCTAATTTGCCTAGTGCTAGCATTTCCTCTTTTGACTTCAACAAAATTCCCACTAGAGATGATGCATTAATGAGAAATGATTCTCCTTGCCCCAAAGTTTGTCCTACCCCTAAATATGCCTTAGAGAAAGAAGATGAAATCATAGTCAATTTCCTTAATTCTCTCTCCCCTAAAGATCCTATTGAACACATTTTGAGGCAAGAGGATGATTTAAACACATGTATTGATGCTCTCCCTCCTAAGGATGAAGAATTAATAAACAATGTTATCCCTTCTCCCAAAATTGGCGATAACAATAAGGACATCTTTGTGCAAGATATTTCTAATACTTTTCTCAAAGACCTCACTATTTGGGATGAGCCATTAGAATAAGTTGTTGATTATTCTCTACCCTATGAGAGTAACCCCCTTGATAGCATCTCATCTTCCATGAATCTCAATCATTCTCCCTCCAAAAATAAAGAATCTCCCTCTCCTCAACCCGATTCTAATCATAAGGATACCCTAGTTCAAGATAAGATTGTTGACATATCTTTCAAAGATCTGCCTCTCAAAGGTGAAACTTTAGAGAGTAATGTTGATCCTTCTCCTAGAGAGTCTATTGCCTATGTATATCCTTTGATGATAAAGGATGATATGACGTTTCCTACTAATACTCTTCCTTCTAAAACATCAATGCCTACTCCTAGTCTACCTCCTAAAATTGATCTTATCCATGATAGCATTTTAGTGCAAGAAGAGACTATCAACAATTCTTCCAACAATCTTGTCCATTCTTCTTCTAAAATTCATAAGGACACCTTTGATATTCCTAAACCATCTTCAATCAATTTTATACATGTGAATGGAACACCTAATAAACCCCTCTTCATAGTTCAAGGTGCTTTTCCTTCTCAAAGTTCTCAATGTAAGCTCATCTTAGTGGTTCAAGGTGGTTATGCTAATGATTCTTTTTGCACTCCTAAGAAACCTTTTATCACTATGCAAAGAGTTTATCCTACTAAGAGCCCTTATGAGTATGCTAAGAAAATCACTGGAGAAAGTTATCATGCAGTTTCTCATACCTACAACACAAGAAACAATTGGCAACCTAATCCTCCTCTTATTATCCCAAATTCACTTCATCCCTCTCAACCTACTCTTCCAAAAGCACCTCCTATATCACAGACTTTTAGTAAGGAGTATGATCTCATTGAACAACTTAAAGCTACTCCTACCAAGATTTCTATTTAGGATTTGGTTCAAACTTCACCTGCTTATCATGGGATGTTATAAGATGCTTTGAAAAACTTAGATGTCCCACCTGTAGTGACACCTAATAACATGGCTTCTTTTATTGATCCTGCAAACAAACCCAAAGCTCAAATTGTATTCACACAAGATGAGTTACCTTCTCGTGAAATCCAACATCAACATGATCCTCTTATGATTGTGGTTATTATCAATGATATCTCTATAAGACAAACCCTTGTAGACAATGGGTATGGCCATAATGTTTGTGGTGTGGACTTATTGGATAAAATTAATGTGGATCATTCTCTCATCGAACCTGTTACTATTTCTATTTGAGGCTTTGATAATATTGCTAAACAAACTTTAGGTGTCATAACCTTGCCTATTAAGGTAGGTCATGTTACTGTATCTACACCCATTCATGTTATGCCTAGTAATTTGACATATAACATTCTATTAGGGAGATCGTGGATTCATAGCATGCAAGTTGTCCCCTCAACTTTGCATAGGCAAGTCAAATTCATTTACAACAATTAGACATACACCTTATTAGTTGATACCAATCTTCAAGCTCCATTAAAATCTGGATCTTCTTGTTCAACTACTTCCCATTCTTCTCCCAATCTTCCTACTTCTTCAAATACATATATTCCCTTTAATGACCTTGTTCTTTCTACTACTCTTGATTCTTCTACTCAATCAAAATCTCCTCCTAAAGATATCTTTTCTCCTGAAAGAGTGCTCTTAGATGATGATTAGGGATCTCTAGACTTTAACCCTACTTTTTTAGGAGAGTATAGAGTATCTTGGAAAGAATATAAGACTGATAAGGAGAAATCTAAGGAGGAACCTAAAGAGAAACCCACTTTGTCTAAACAACTAAGTAACCACTTTGTGGCTACTTCTAATTCAAATAATTCTTCAAATCCTTCCTCTAATTCATATGGTACTGAGACCTATGAGGCATCACTATCTCTTTCTGATTTGGCATCCCTTTATGGTTCTGGTTTTCACATTTTTGATAAGAGTAGCTATGATGGCAATGGTTGTGGTGCAAATGAATAAGGAATTAAAGTTCCTTTAGAACATAACACACATCAAGCTTCATTTGGACTTGGATATAATCCTTCTAAGCCCATCAAAGCAACTAAAATATCATCTCTTAATGTGAATTATATATTTGGTAGTGATGATGACCTCACCTCAATTAAATCATCTTCTACTTCTTTCAACACTCATCCCCCTCATAAGGAAATCTTGGTGATGAACAAATCTCTTTATGAATCTCCTCAAGAGATTTCTAATCCCACTTATGAGACTTTATCTTCTACTCATTTTAAAATCCCTTCTTCTAGGAATAAGGCTCTAATGAATTATACTTATCCCTCTCCTAAGATTTCTTGTGTGCAAGAAAAGTATGACTTAGTGGCCTATTCTTCTCCTATAAACTTCTCCCTTTCTAAAGACTTTAACATTCATCATCTTATACATGTTTTTAACCTCACTTATAGTAGACCATTTAACATGTCATATTCAAATACCTCATTCAATCTATCATGTCTTTAAATAACATTAATGACTATTATGTTGCTCACTATTATGTGGCATTGGTAGCTCACTTACTAGGGGCTCATTGTCATTCATGAGGGTACAATTTCACGTGCAATCATACTTTTGGAAGAAACATAGTAACCTATTTCTATCTCATCTCTTCTCCATATATATATGGGGGGCAAGAGTGATTTCAAACATCTCTCCTTCTTGAGATTAAAATTTATCCTTTGTGAAGTAGCGTCTTCTATAAGGATTTCTTATTGATTGTAGAGGTGTATTCATATTTGAATTCCTTCTCTCATATTGGAAGAAGCATCCCTAATTGGGATCTTAAGTACATATCCTTAATTGGGACCTCCTCCTTGGTGTTGGAAGTCTTTGATCATTCATCAATTTCTTTTCTTCATTAAGTAGTATCTTTTATAATAAACCCTTCTATTTTGTGCACGTGCATATCCCTAATGAGGATCTCTTGCCCTCTTTTAGAAGAGTGATTCTATAAATAATCTCTCTTTGATGTCATTTCAATCCTCCATTATTTTCCAATTTCCTCTATAAAATTGCATTTTTGGATTATATCTCTTGCATTTGTTTCCATTTAAATCTTTCATCTTGTGTTAGAGAACTCTCAAATCCTCACACTCTTTGTTGTGTTGGAATTGAGGTTTAGTTCTCTTTCTTACCAAATGATTCTCCATTAGTTTTTTATCTTGTATCAAATCTTCTTGTAGGAATTTTTCATCAATCTTCTTTCACAATTCGATGTGGTAAACATGATACCCTGTTTCAACTCACTAAAATTAGCAAACCAAAATAGGGGGGGCAGAGATTAATTTAGAGGCAAATATTTTGTACCGACTAGGGGTGGCCATGTCGCCAGAACATTATCAATTTCCATCAAATTCACGGCCCGATCGCCATATGTTTTATGTAATTAAATGTTTCTATTTGAGGATTTTGCCAATACAATATACAATGGACACACGGTAAATTTAATTTTTTTCACCTACACTCTCTGAGGTTGCCTTAATAGACAACCATAATTCGCCTATAGGCATATGAAGATTTGTTAGCCAGGAGGACCCAATTCACCTGGAATTTTCTGACACGTGTCTCCATTAACCCCAACTTTCACCAACTATATTGTATTTGCCAATTATTTGGACAACCCATAATCGCCTCAAAAATTACATAAGTCGTGTTATAGTTACGTGGGATTCGCCAAATATTTGTATACCATATTAAATTCCCACGGAATTTTCCTTATAAGGATTAGTAAAAATACATTCAAAGATCATATCTATCTATACACAATCTGGTTGGTTCTAGGCTCTGAATTCTGATCAATAGTGAAGTTTCAGACCAAGGAAAATCATTGTTGTTGACTGCATTGGTGACTGCTAGTGACCTAAAGGTGAGCAGTCATATTTTTGATGTGTTATAATATTATTCTAAATTTATCTATATTTGTTTGCACTGTTGTGTTCATTCTTATTCAGTGGGGACCTATCAGTGCCAAGTGGTCAGCCAAGAGATTCAGACCTCAGACATCTAGATTGTAGGAAGTAGGGCCAATGAAACATATCTTATACTTTATAGTCTATTATTGCTTCTTCAACAAATTGATATTTTTTTGGCATCCTTTATTTTGTTGGAGATGTCGAACAGGAAGAAGGGTAGGAAACCTAAATGTGGGGAAGGCCATGAGAGGCCAACAAAAAGAAGAACATTGTCTTCGTACTTTGGCTTTGGAAAAGACTGTGGTGAAAATCAGGAAGGTACATCATCACAATTACAAGTACAAAATTTGCAACCTACACCACATGTTGAAGATGGCGGCGAACCTGATATCTCGAATCAAGATGATCTCGAAGAAGATTATCTAGTAGATGACCAAGTTAATCAGAATGATATAATTGACTTGGGTGATAATGTCATTGATGATAATGCACGGAAGGGGAAAAGAAAAGCCAGACCAAAAAAGGATCAACCACAATCAAAAAAGGATTGGGAGTGGGATATGTCAGTGAGGAATTTTCCAATTAATTGGGCATCAAAGTATCCATTCATTGAACCAGTGGAGAATCCAGTTCAAGGCGAGCCTCCAATAGAATGCAAGTGTAAGATTTGCACTTGGAAACATAACAAGGAAATTAGGTTGCAGCTAAAATTTGACACCATAGAAAAGCATATCGGTAAAGTTTATAAAAAACAAATGATAGACGGAGTTGAAAAATCAGTGATAAGATGCAAAACAAAGGAGGAATGTAAGCATGTGAGGAATGTTGAAGAGTATTATTTTCATGAGAAAATATAGATGAAGCCTACTGAAGTTAAAGGTTCTATTGAAGCTAGTTTTGGAAAAGCAATGCAAATAGAACAACTAGGAAAAGTTGTTCAGTTAAGCGCTATTTTTTATATTTTGAGTAGAGGGTGTGCTATGATAGATTTCCCATCAATTAATGGTTTATTACACTTTTTGAAAGTTCCTAAATATCCTAATAGACATTGGTCAGTAAACAATGGCTAAGAATGGGCAAGTTGTCTTGCTGAGGTTGAAAAAGAAGATGTAAAGGAAAAAATAAGAGAGTCAAGCTTTATTGCATTTTCTTTAGATGAAGTTACGGCAATACACAATACTTCATGGGTATGCATGCATGTTTATACTATACAAAATCATGCCCACCAACCTCATCTACTATCTGTTGCTCAAATGAAGGAGAGTGCGATAGTGGAAAATTTATTTCAACTAGTAAAGAGAAGTTTAATTGAATATGGAGGTATGGATGATAGGATGGTTGCCAAAAAATTGGTGTGTGTTGGAGCAGATGGAGCTTCAGTAATGCAAGGTCACAAGAACGGTCTTTGTACAAAGATTGAAACTTCATTTGCACCATACATTACTGCAATTCATTGCATGGCTCACAGAATGAATATAGCTTTTGGAATTGTGAGCAAGTATGCTTCAGTAAAAAAAATTGAAATTTTAATTAGAGAGCTCTACTCACACTTTTGTCAAAGTCCCAAGCGATTTATGGAATTTCAACACTTTGTTGATGGAATAACTGATGGAAACAAGATTCTCAAGGATAATGATACCAGATGGATCTCTTTGGATGGTCTAGTGCATCAAGTTTTTTCAGAATATCTATCCTTGATTGGACTATTTCACACAAATCGCGATGAATCAGATCAACCAAAATTTCCTGACCTTCTTCAGAAGTTAAGTAATCTAGAGACACTCTTAAGTTAAGCAGCTTTTCTGCCCATGCTAGAGGAAATGAGGAATATTATGAAGGCTGCCACTCACAGATTTGAACATTATCTGATGAAAAATTTGTTAAGTGGCGGACACTCACGGATTTGAACAATCCTGATAACTTTTTACAAATCGGTGCAAATGGGGAGGTATGTGCCAATGTATGGAGAGTTGAGATACCAATGCAATTCTATGCCATTGTCGACCCCGAGGAACCAGGAAAGTGCCCCAGGAAGCAACTAGCAAGAGTTACAAGGGAAGATTTTGACAAGATTGTTGAGTCTGTAACTACTTATGTGAATAAAATTGCCTATGATCTTTGCTCACAAATTAGAAGCAGATTGCCTCTTGACAACCTACTCGAAGCCATGTCTATTGTGTTTCCTCAATATTGGAGCCTCAACAGTGCACCTGGTTTTCGAAGTAAGCTACTGACTTTGATAAAACAATTTTGCATATCTAGAGAATTGAATGGAATAACTATAAATGGAATATTAGATGAAAATTTTCTTAGAGAGCAATCATCTTGTTTTGCATACACTATGAGGGAACAATATGGTATAATGGAGAACCCCCGCGAAGAGGGATCAGTAACAAGGCTTTGGAAATAAATAGCTAAGAAAGTAGCGTTGCATGATTCAATGCCAAAATATTTGAAGCTTGTTGATTAATGTCTTATCATGATATTGAGTTCGGTCGAAGATGAGAGATTTTTCAGTACTTTGAGGTTCCTAAAATCAAAGCTAAGAAACAAACAAGACAAAAAATTAGAAAATTGTTTGAGGCTCTATACATCTAGGTATGATGTCCACACTTTTCCTTATGATAGGGCACTGCAAATATGGAGGTCCAAATGTGAAAGAAGAGGTTTGGGAAACACTTCAAACCAAAGTGCCATTGGGACTATTGACTCATGTACTGGACCTACTGGTAGCATTGAGATGCAGTTCAAAAAAGGTATGCAGACTTAGAGTGAAGAAAACATAGACAAGAATCAAGAAAGATCTGAATTTGATGAGGATGAATGAAAACTATAAGAGTTTGGTATTTATTAATCTTATCATTGTATCTCATCATTCATATTACAAAATCATATTATTATGGTTGATAACTTGATGATATTTTATGAGTCTGTCAACTTCTGGCAATTAGAATTTAATATTGATTTGTAATTGTATTTTTCAACTTTCTATTTTCAGATTTAAAATAGCATAATAAAAGACCATAATGTGTTTATTGATACAGAGATGTTTATTTAGACATGTTTGATAACTTAGATTTTCATTAATTCTTTCAAAATATAGCCATATGATACAATTCATTCAATACACCACTATGTGTGATTCTCCATGCAAAAGTCAATACAAAGTTTCAGAACCCTTTGCAAATGACCCTAAATTCCCTTTTATAGAAAGAAGGGAACAACAACAGCTTCAGGTCGATTTGCAACATGTGAAGACTCAACATCAAAATCACAAACTCAGGCTTCAACACAAATTTACATGGCCATCACAGGCAGGATTATCAATTTAACAACTGCTACATGTCTGATGTCTCCTGTTCAAAAAATAGAGTTCAAAATTAAATATTAATTCAAGCCATGACAAATTAAATATAGATAATAGCAGTGCCCAAAACCTAGTAATCAGAAATAGAGAAATGCAAAAATGTTAAAACTTGGGAGAATTTGAGAATACAAGTTTACAGGCTGAAGGTTTGCACTATGCATCATAGATTCATAGGCCGGATTAGCAATAGCGAGTGCTAGTATTTTCCTATTCATAAAACAAAGTTATTTCAAGCGATGCCAAATTCCAAACAGAAAAAACATAAAACCTTGAAATTAAGAGTAAAAGCAGAAAATTATGCAATACATACTATGATTCTTAAGATTTATGTGCCAATTTTTGTAGGGTGCTCCACTCTTCGTCTGATGGAAGGTCAATATTCTTTATACTATGGAAAGTCAACTACAACTTTGTCAACAATCCATATTTAAAAGAGTGACTTGACATCACTGTTTCACCCAATACCGCATTCAGAGTTGTAAATGGTTGGATGAATTCCAAAAATCTTTGGGGAGTTGTGTTCTTAGGAAGCAAGTCTAAATCAGACTTCATTTTTATCTCCATGTTTTTTTTGTAAGCTTCTTTTCCAATGAATTTATTTTATGGGTCAACGGTCTTAGGCAAACCAAGTTTAATCAAAGTAGTTGTCTTTTCTTACAGCTTCAACATCTTTTTGCCACATTTATCCATAACTTATGATGTTTCCCTTAGTTTCTGGCATTTTTGAAGGATAGATGATGTCTTAACTGTGGCATCAATGCGGCTCTTAATTCCCTTAGATGCCAAATAGTTGTCACTGGTACTATAGACTACTTGTAAAATATGTTTTGTCATATCCTCTTTTGAATAAACATGTATGCTCTTCTCAATGTGCCCTTTGATTTTCATATAAATTAAAACCATTCACACAACTTGTCACTCCTCTGCATTATTTTCCCCAAATGTTTTCTTGTATATACTTCATTGTATTTTTCATATTATCTTTCAATCTATCCTCCAAAGTTTTAATTTTATCATTTGCATTGTGCAGGTCTTCTTTCATTTGTACACATGTTTTTCTTTCTTCCTTTACTTCCTCTTCCAAATGTTTTGCTTTTTCCTTCTCATGATCCAATAGGTCGTGTATTTTTCTTATTTCGGTAGCAACAAACTCATAACTTTTGTATAATTTTTGAAAACTAGCTCTTTCCTCGTCAATTTTTTTACTTCTTTTAGCTAGTTTTTCTCTTAAGTCCTTGAATTTTCCATCCATCTTTTCCTGCTCTGCAATTTCTACTACAAAGACTGAATTTTTTATCCTTTTCTATAAATCATTGCACTTGTTATCTGCTGCTTTCCTCTTTCATTTTTTCGTTTGCCAGGTCTGCCTCTAACTTTTCTATTTGTTTCTCCAGTTTATTTTTTTCTCTCTCCACCTTTAGCAATGAAGTGTAGACCTCTTCATTAGTCCTTTTTGACACACTAATTTTGTCCACATTACGTACTTTGGAAAAATCCATTTGGAGGGTGCTAACTTGAATTCAGAGGGATCTATCTGACTGTGTGGTGGAATTTTATCTTTAGTTGGGGGCATAACAACCATGAACTCCATCATATCTTTGTGTGGGTCATATGTTGGAAGTACCATGTTCCTTTCAAGTTGTTCGTCTAAAAATTCAGTAAGGGCAACCCTATGAAATGCTCTCTTTTTTTCTTTATTTGCATTTGTTGTGTGTTCAAATTTTTCATAGTAATCATGAAATTGAAAATCTGGGCTCGCTGAAGCAATTGAATGTTTGAAAGGTGAAATAGGAATAGCAGAGGCTCCAGTTCCACCTATGCCTGTGGTCTTAACTAATGCATTACTAGGATTACCAACAACCATTCTTGATCTTGTCCCACTGTCACTTTCATGTGTAGTTTTTATAGTCTTTTGAGGGATCTGATCTAAAGCTGCAAATGATAGATTTGTAGTGTCAGTGGCACTTGATATAGGATTCTCAATAGTATGAGTATCTACCACTAGTGGCCTCTTGTGAGAGATATTTTTTTGTTGCCCTTGTCCAACACCAAGACAACTAGTATCAATAGTAGTACCCATGCCAACCCCACCAATCGCAGTGGCACTTGACTCAACACTCATAGGAATAATATCCCCAGATTCCCCACCAATGGAAGTGGCACTTGATTCTCCACCAATGGGAATACCATGATGTGGTGGTGGTTGTGGATTTGAACCTAAAACAAAGCAGGTGGACCCTGAGGGTAATGAGTAGTACCTTTTCATGATGAATCTAAAGAATCAAGTCCAATAACTGGTTTAATAGGAGCTTTTGATTTTGAATTTGATGGAAGTTGTACCTCAAGTGGATACCAAATGCCTTCTCCTCTAGGACCTACACCACCACCTTCAAAACCTATTTTTTCTATACTGTTTACCCCTTTGCTATATTTTTCTTTCATGGACTCATTGACTCCACCTAATATTTTAGGGATTGTAGTAGTTGTTGGAGTGGGCTCAACCTCATACTCATTATCATCTTCACTCTTGTCATATGCTATTGTGGGATGCTCCATATTCCACAATTTTCTAAACTCTTCATCCTCGTCGATGGACTCAAATTTTGCATTGGTCTTTGGTTCACTAAGATTCTTCCTCATAGTCCAAAAATCATTTATTTTGGTTTGAGTCCAATAAATTTCTTTACACTCTTGCAAAATTGTTTTGGGAATATATTTGTTAGATGGATTAGTATATTTTTGGTAGAAATTGTAGGACCTCCTATTTTGGTTGCCCTGGCCCTCCTCTGTTGTCCTCTATGTGTGCAATGTCATAATTTGTGATAATATTTCTTTTGTTGAAATGTTATTGTCGGCGGCAATTTTCTCCATCTATTTTTTTACCTCATCCCAGGAGTCCACGTTTCTAAGCTTTTCTAGCAATGATTTACTTTCATGTTGACATAATGTTGAAGAGTTCCCATTTTTCTTAAGCCTTGCTTGAACTACACCGATTGGATCATACTGCCAGAGACCCTCATTACCAAAGCTAAAAACTGTCAAAAAATCATGTGCCACATTGAATGCTTTTCTCTCAAATGTGAACCCTCCACATGAGAAAGGCGAGGAAGGAAATATGCTCTTCTTTTGCTAACCATGGAGGTGCTTATCTATGCTCTCCAGCTATCGTACATATTCCAATGCAAATACCCTCTCTCACACATGTATTGGAAGTCTATATGGCTTTACCGCTGATCCGTAAAACCTTAACACAGTGTATTCTTCCATGATGAACTAGTCAGCCAATTGTATTTGACTTCCAAGTTTAATGCAATCTCTATAAGACACAAGCAATCTAGGCATTGGAGTGCTTGTAATTTCATTATACATTGGTGCCAAAAAGAAGTCTACAAAATGGTTGTAGTTCTTTCTATTATCATGCATCCTTATCTTTGGTGTCCATTCATATATTGGACACTCTATTCAGTTCCGAGTCTTCTCATCAATCTTATAGTTCACAATGTGAAGATTGTTGGTCTCGAATATTGTACAATACTTGGATAGAAGGAGATAGCACAAGTAGGATGAGAACCTAAATGTCTTACAGGAACCTTTTTTTATCATTAGTAATTGTTTTTGTATGGATTGAAAAACGTACTCAACAAAATTATATCTTATTGGTTGAGTTACACAATGGATATTAAAAATCATTTCAAGAAGGCTAGCACCCACTTCCCTATCATTTTCCAATCCCAGGAAAAATGTCAACAAGAAAATAGTATCCCGAACCTATGGAACAAAAATGTTAGAATCATAAGGAGGCTTATGATTCTGATCCAACGGAGTACCACGCATTATTAGAGCTCTGATAAATGAATCTCTACAACCTTGATCGAGACTCTCATAATTTTCTGCTAGCTTTCCTAGGTCAATGTGGACATTTGAGTTTTGTGCTTCAAACCCTACGCTCAACAAATGAGCAAATTCTCCCACGTTTATGGATAGAATTTCCTCTTTTGTATTTTTATTGATAATTGCTTTTTTATCTTCATCATAATTTTTAGCGCAGACCATGACAAAATCAGGGCAAGGGAATACTTTAGGTAACACCATGCTTCCCAATCCAATGTCCCACGCTGTGATTTTATTTGTTCTTTGTTTTAACATTGTGTTGAAAACAGTAAATTTTTCCTTGGTTGGATTTGTCGCCTTACTAGACAATGCATATCTAATATCTATGATACGATTTTCACCATGGATAGCAGGGTCATAAATATCATGGTACTCATCAGTAAAACCTGGTGTTTTAACCAGTTCAGTTAGGTACATTTTTTTTCACTTGGCTTCCTGTTGAACTACTGCTTCCCATTTTCCCCATCTTTGTTATTGTTAATAATTCAAAATAATGCTAAATACAAGACTGAAAATGCTAACCCTCAAATTAAACCATCTCTGTTTTTTACCCAAAATTTCTATTTCACTAGATTGGCACAGACAATCTCTGTTTTAACTTGCATTCCTCAATCTAGTAGTCATTTTTAAATCTCCCTCGATTTACTGGTTTGTCCATGAAATGAAATACGATTATGATTTATGAGTCACTTATTTTGAAAACACTGAAAAGTACAAAAGTAATACCTAAAGGGAAAAATATCTAGAAGCCTATTGTAATTTTATTAATTATTATTATTATCTATTCATCGGCAAAGGACAAAATATTCATTGCTTCAGTCTAAATTCTGAGGATATTAAATGTAAAATGTTCAATTCCAGGCAAAGTTCTCACAAATGTGTTCACTTCCCACATTCAAGCTGATATCCACCCTAAGTCGTTGATCTGTACTCATCCAACGAACGATGGTATATGTTGTCAATTGTCGTGGGTCCCATGACTTTTGCCATTTTTCAGGCACGTCACCACACTCGAGTCACTTTTCTGGACTGTTTTTAAAGACTTTTTAATTCTTCAACTTCCACTCGAAATAGAGCTTTATCGACTTAATTATATTTAATTAAATGTAAAACGTTCAATTCTGGGCAAAGTTCTCACAAATGTGTTCACTTCCCACATTCGGGCCAAAATCCACCATGTCATTGATATGTGTTCATCCAATGGACGATTGTATATGTTGTCAGTTGTCATGGGTCCCATGACTTTTACCATTTTTCGAGCACGTCACCATACTCAAGTCACTTTTTCGGACTATTTTTAAAGTCTTTTTAATCCTTCAATTTCCACCCGAAATAGAGCTTTATAGATTTAATCATATTTGATTAAATATAAAACGTTCAATTCCATATTAAATATTGGGTGTTTACTTCCCACATTCGGGCCGAAATCTACCCTAAGTCGTTGATCTATGCTCATCCAATGGACGATGGTATCTGTTGTCAGTTGTTGTGGGTCCCATGACTTTTGCCATTTTTCGGGCATGTCAACACACTCGAGTCACTTTTCCAAACTATTTTTTAAGTTTGTTTAATCATTTTCAACTTCTGCTCGAAATAGAGCTTTATAGACTTAATTATAATTAATTAAATGTAAAACGTTCAATTCCGGGGGAAATTCTCACAAATGTGTTTACTTCCCACATTCGGGCCAAAATCCACCCTAAGCCATTGATCTATGCTCATCCAACGGACGATGGTATCTGTTGTCAGTTGTCGTGGATCCCATGAATTTTGCCATTTTTTAGGCACGTCACCACACTCGAGTCACTTTTCTGGACTATTTTTTAAGTCTATTTAATCATTTTCAGCTTCCACCCAAAATAGAGCTTTACAAACTTAATTATACTTAATTAAATGCAAAACATTCAATTCAGGACGAAGTTCTCACAAATGTGTTTACTTCCCACATTCGGGCCAAAATCCACCCTAAGTCATTCATCTAATTGAGTCTAATCCTGTTCTCTAATTGAGTCTGAGAATCTTGAATTTTCTTCTAATGACCTTGGCCTTGAGTCTAATAATGTGGTGAATCTTATTGATAAACCTGTACCTCCTAAGGACCTATGCAATATGCATTACCTTTGATCCTAGTGAGACTATTGAAACACTTGATGGCCCACTATATATCACTGCAAAGATCAAACACATACTCTCACGATCCGTTCCAATATATATGTATGATATATTGATCAGATTCATAAAATTTCATAATTTTGAATATAGAAAAAAAAAAAAAAAAGCATTGTAATTGCTGGAAAAAACAAGCCCACCAAAGGGACTAAAAAAGAGAGTAAGTTGTCGATTATCATATCAAAATTATATTAAATAGTCTTATTTTTCTATTACAAAGATAGATTATAAGATCAAATGAGTGATAGGACCAAATAAGGGGACGTTCCTTTCTTCATAAAATACCTAACTCATTGGGTGTTTTGTAAAGTAATTAATTACTTTAATTTGTTTGATACAAAACAAATGGGACCAATTACCACATTGTATATTGATATATATAAATATAAAATATATCTGCTTCTCAACTCTATTTTTTGAAATTGTTCTAATAACATATTCACATCCTTGGTTCTCTTCCATGAAAGCGATCCCATCTACCATTCATAAATGTCTCAAATTTCTTCATAATGACAAAATCTTAACTATAAATCATAGCATGTACCAACCCACACATGTACTAGTTCAAAACTTCAACAACAAGCAAGTTGGACTTTTAATTCACTTGTTTTTCGTGAGATAAACATCTTTTTTTTATAGTTATAAAATTATAATCAACCATAATCAATGTACAAATAATTAATGGAACAAACTAGATTTTTCTTTTATATATTAAATATAGAGTAAGAAGCATTACATAAAAAAGATCACAGTATTAAATTTATTTCCATTGTTTAACAAAATACTGAAATAACATAGCTCATAGACATAAAGCATTTGCAAAACTATCATTAATAAAATGAAATAGAAAGCATTTTTATATCCATAAGAAACAAACTGGAATTTGCAAAATTATCATTAATATTTATGTTTCAAAAATTTACAATTTTTACATGTCTGAGACTTGAGTCCCTCAAAAACTTTAAAGCCAAAATGAGTGATCCACTGAGCCTGTGAGGTTACGAGGACATAGACAAAAAAAAAACTACTACGGGGTCAGGGCTAGGGCACAAGTAGTGGATGGTTTACCCTAACAATCTGGACCTCCCTCCATGTAGAATTCTTCAGACAGCATAAGCTGAGAGAATTCTTCAAGCCAATTGTAGTTTGGAAAGTCGTCCAGGAGCAACTATTTCCGAAGAAAGTCCCTGCCAATCCACGCCCATTTCCTATGATGCCTCAACTACTCCACATTCAAGTTCAAAAAAAATGGTTGCCTGGCCACTGGCACTTTTTGGTCAGGGAGGAGAAGCTTGGTTAGTTCACTTGCCCAAGGGATCCCCACCTCTACTTCTACAAGGATGACAATAGGAACGTCTTATCCAAGGAAGTCTTCCTTAAACACCTTCCTTAACAACATCAACATATCCACATTCTCCTCTGAAGTTCAGAAGAGACGCCAAGAACCAAGATGTAATTTCCATGTTAACACGGTATATATTTTTGTTATGCAAAAAGTCTCTGCCCAGCACCATCCTCATAGCCTCATTGGTGAACATCCCAACCTCCTTTTAGACTGATTGGAGGGTTGGGTCTTTAATGGAGCCCAAAAAGGCCCTTTGGTCCTTCGCAGAAATGCTTCTCAAGCAGATAGGAGTGTCCATCTTGACAAATCAAATTACCAAATTAAACAACCTGAGCCTATAGACCTAAACCAGAGGTAGAATTTAAATACCATGAGCTCCAACGATTTATCTACCAAATGGCAAAGGCTAATTGAAGATGAAAGAAGCAGAGATTGTATATAAATAGTTGAAGCTCTTGATTGTAATAATTACTTCTCTAACCATATTAATTCCTTTAAATTTATTTAAATCTTTCATATATCTCTGTAAATCTTTCCCATAAATGCACTAGTGTGCGAAATTGGGAATAGTTATAAACTAGTACCAAGTTGACAAGTACCACATTGGAAATCGTGGGGACAGAGTGGATTGCAGTTAGTGACTAGACATTTATTAAATGACCAACATTATCGATCGTGACATTTGATATGTGTCTATTGAATCCAATTCCATTCCAGGCACTTTATGATGAACTATGTTCTCTTCAGAAAATTGGGCCAAAATAAAACTTCAGCCATTGATCTACGATCATCGAACGGTTTAAAATCATTGATGGATTTTAGGTATGTGTCACCCTTCACGTGTCAAAGAGGCTACGCTTTTCGATACATCGTACAGAGTCTGGACTCAATGTGATGTACTAATGTGATGTGATGTGCCTTGTCTATTAATAGAAATGAATTCATGAAATCACCAATAAAATATATATTTTTCCATAAATAACAAAATATTAGCCAAACAAATTAAATAATTTTCAAGCGGTGGATAAAAATTGCCAATACGCTTAAAGAATTTTTCCTTTGAACTAAAAATTTTCGCCTATACAATTATATATTTGTTCCTTTAAATGAAAAAATATTCGCCTCCTACAATATATATTTTCCCCACAAAACAAGGGTATTATTCACCAAAATTTTATGTAATTTCCGTACCCTAGGAAAAAATCGCCTATACAAAATAATTTTTTTCCTACTTTGAAAACAAATTTCGCCATCAATATGAAAATTTCCCCCAAAAGATAATGTTTGATTCGCCAGGATTTTACACTTTTTCCCGGGGGGTGGTTTCTTAAAGTTATCCCTTGGGGGGGCATATAGCTACCCTCAAATTTTCATCACCTTCCTTAGTAAGCATTTAGATGATTTTGTGATTTTATCTAGCATGTGGTTCCTAACTGTGTACTGTAGATATTGTTGGGGGCTTCGTCTGACAACTTGTGGATATATCATTTTTCATGAAAGTTTACTTTTATTTACTTTATCTTGCATATGCATGTAGTGTCATATGACCGCTAAAGTGGGGGCTAAATGTAGTGTCGTAAATTGTACACCCTTGCTAGGGTGGTACAATTCTACACTTAGCTTAGCACCCGCCTTAGTGTGTTTGCATCTTGCATTGTAATTTCCCTTTAAGTATTTAATTAATTAATTTAATTAAATATAAAGCCATATTTCATCACTTCATACATCATAAAATTGGGCCCTTTACCCATAAGTGTGCCCCTTTTAATTTTATTCCTCCAATAAATCATTAAATCATAAACCCTAATTATGTCCTATTTTGACCTTTAAGGCCCGATTTCACATATCGAAATACCTCTAAATCATCTGTCACTTTGGGATTCTCTCTAATATCATCATATCTAACGACCCTGAAATTTTGGTGAAAACTTGGTCGGACCATGTGCAAAGAGCACATGGTCCTCGGCTTTTTTCCCAAAATTTTGGGGGCATAATTCTATGATATTATAATGCTTAACCCCAAAAGATTGGTGACACATTCAATTCCTAGTTCGGCCTAAAGATGAAATTAAGTTTAAATTAAGATCTAGGGTTTCATACAGAAGAGCTCTATTTCTTCATTTGAAGGTAACTAAGATCTATCTATCTATCGGATCTAAGAATCTACGAGCAGGTTTTTGGAGCACAAGAAGCCTTCTATGTAGTGAAAGAGAAGCCTATGTGGAGTCTTTAACAACATTCAACAATATTTCATCAAGCATTCATCATAAATTAGGAGCCTTGAAGACACTGAAGAATAATAGGAGATCGTCGATTGATGATTGGCGTGTACCCCTCCCTTAGTTGTTGGGTATGGTTTCATGTTATTTTCATGTCTTTGCATGAGCTTCTTTACATCAATTTATATATTTACATTCATGCTTTAGATCACTTTGTATCATTGATTTAGAGCATTTACTTTGTCAATTACATGCACTTAGGGTTTACTCTTTAGGGTTGCTCTAGATTGTTTGCATTCATCTTAGGGTCCTACACACACACAAGATTCCTGCACACATTATTTTACTATACAAATAGGCTATTTGTGGAGGTGGAAATAACCAACACGAGGGTTTGACTGAGGCAAAACCCTATATAGCCACCCCAAACCCTCTCTTTTCAGTTGTAGGTGCAAAAATAGGTACCCGAAAGGAGTTTTAGATCAGGAAAAGGCACAAGTACCACCCAGAAGTCTCAGAATTTCTCAAAACTATCAAGGATGGGGGCATTGAACCCTGCTCTTTCCCAATACCATGGCATGGCACCATGGTCCCCCCTATAATTAGTGATTTTTGACAGAGTACAAGCTTAGGGTCTCAGAATTGCATCCTCCCAGTTGTAGCTTTATGTCAGGTTCTCAGGGATAGTGGCATGGCACCCTGGTCCTAGTCATTTTAGCTTAGTTTTTAGCATCAGGTACACATCCAAATTCCTCCCCCTTTCATGCTTTTAGTATCTCAGTTTCAAATCTTCAAGTTTGTTCAATTTCAGTTCATATATGCTTCATTATTCATCTCTTAGTCTAGTGAATCATTCAAACCCTAATTTTTCTTAACACATACAACAAGAGGAATAGAAACCCTAAGAGAAAATCCTTGGCTCTCTCTTTCTCACAAGAAGTAGCCAAAGTGACCTATCTCCCTAGGCTCTTTCATATTCCCAATGTGTTGGTTAAAGTAGGATTAGGTCCTAGTCACTCGGTCTCAGTTTTTCCCCTCCACAGATCCTTCATAAGATAAATAAAAGACAAAAATATCTCTTATCTATGTTGACAATGTAAATATAATTAGAGGAAGTCATTTTTATGCTTTAAATATATCAAATCTTACCCAAAAGGATAAGATACCCTAAGTAGAGCCATTTTTTACTTCAAACCAAAAATAGGCAACAGTTGTATCATCTTCTATAGTATGCTCCACTCTCCAACTAATGGAAGTTCATTTTTTTCTAACATATAGTAAGTGACTTGCAAATTTGTCAGTAGTTCATTATCGGAAGTGGAACTTTGTTGGCAGCAAGGCAGAAAACTGAGAGGGGGGTGAATCAATTTTCTGAAAAAATTTATCTAACTCAAACACAATTTTAGATCTGATAATTAACAGAGAAAGCTCAAATGAACACCACATCAATAAAACACATAACACCAAGATTTTTGATGTGGAAAATTGGGTCAAGGGAAAAACCATGGTGGGAACCTACCCACAATATGATGATACCCTATTAGAAGTATATGAAATATTAAAATGGGGAATGCACATGCATTCAAGCACACTACCTAGAACTCACTACTCAAAAACACATAACAAGGAGGGCTACAACCCTTGTGAAGACTCATTGTCTTACAAACATAGAAATGGATTACATCTGGAAGATCATGAACTGATAGAATAGCATCTCCTCATGCCTGGTTATAGTTCCGGTTAAGCACATAAAACATATTCTTCTCTGCCACCAAATGATTAATATTATTCGCACACACAGATCACTCTCTCACATGAGTATTACCTTTATTTATACATATCATATACCTATCTTTCAAGGTCGGCTCAACACACATCATAAATTACAAAGATATAACCATACACGCTACAATATTATATGCAGACCAAAAAAAATTGGCTAAGACATAGTATGGGCCTAAATCACCACCTTGAACATGAAACACCTCCAAGAATTATTTCTCAAACATCTGCAAAATGCTACAATCAACATGTCAACCAAGAACATGAAGAACACCACCAGATCAAGGAAAATCATCAATAACATGCACAATGATCAATGCGGACCATCAACACGGATAGGACGCGATCTAGAAACATCTACAAGCATCATGAATTACTATTATTTTTATTTGTAGCTTTCCTCTTTGCTTTCTCATTTTCTAGGTCTACCTGTAACTTTTGTATTTGTCTCTCCAACTTATTTCTCTCTCTCTCTTACTTGAGCAATGATGTGTACACCACTTCGTTTGTTTTTCTTGACACATTAAATTTGTCCACATTTTCAACTCCTGAAAAATCCATTTGGATGCTATTAACGTGAAATTGGGAGGGATCAATCTGATTCTCTAGTTTATTTTGATTTGGAATTGGGGGCATAACAACCATATACTCCATCATTTCTTTATTTGGGTCATATGTGGGAAATACCCTGTTCATTGCAGGTTATTCCTCTACAACTGTAGTACCTACAACCATCATCATTAGCTTCCAATTTTCTTTATTTCTATCTTCTCCCTCTAAATTGATCAATAAAATTATTGTAATTAAAATCTCAAGTTGTTGATGCAATTGAATGTTTGAATGGTGAAATAACACTTGCAGTGATGGAGACACCTCCACCTATGCTTGTGGCTCTAACTATTTTATTCTGAGGTCTAGTGAAAGCTGCAAAACCCATTCCTAATCCTATCCCACTCTCACTTATAGTTAGGTTTATCAGACTCATTTGAGGGGTTTGTTCTAAAGCTAGAAATAATACCTTCTTGGTGGAACTTGATTGAGTTGGAGTTGTACTCAGCATTGTTGTCATAACCTTTTGCTTCTTCAAAATGCCTTGATTACTAGGATTCTATATAATATCTTCTACTATTGGCCTCTTCTCAATGATTTTTTGTTGTTGTACTTGTTGACCACAACTAGTACTAGTACCCATACCATCCCCACCAGAGGCAGTAACACTTGATTCACCACCATGTTATGGTTGTGATTGAATCTAAGTGTCAAGATTTGAATCTTTAACAAAACAAAGTTCAAGTATATAAGTATTACCTTTCCCTGTTGATTCAACTCCAATGCCTCAATGATCTGCAGCTTTTATTGGTTCTACCTCTAGTGTCTTCCAAGGGCCTTGTCCTTTGGACCCCAAACCACCACCTTGATAACCCATTTTTGCCATTATGGTTGCCCCTGAAGCATATGTTTGTTTCACGGTCTCACTCCAAATAGATGTTTTGGAAGAGTCTACAGTAGTTGTTTGAGTGTGACCCGTCTACAGTAGTTGTTTGAGTGTGACCCGAGAGTATCTCATTATCACTATCAGTATCTCTATCATTATATGCTTGAGAGGGATTCTCTATATTCCATGATTTGCTAAATTTTGAATCCTCTGGGATATCTTCAAAATCTACAATAGTCTTTGGTTCACCTAGATTCTTCCTCATAGACAATTTCTTTGATTTTGTTTTGTATCCAGTTTGCCTCTACACAAGCTTTTGATAGAGAATTTGAGATACTTTTTCTAGTAGATGGAACATTAGCTCTTTTGTAAAAACTGTTGAACCTCCTAATTTGGATCTCTTTCTCTCTTGTTCTATGTGGGTGCAATGCCATAATTTGTGCTGACAATTATTCTAGAGAAATACTTTTCTTAGTCACAGTTTCCTCCATCACTTTTTACCTCATCCCAAGAATCCTTGTTCTTCAACATTTCTAACAAGAGTTTACTTTTAGGTTGGATTCTACTTGCAAATTTATTATTTGCCACAACTATTTCTTCAATGATGTTGCATGGATCATACTACCAGTAATTGTCAACATCAAAAAATTTCAATTAAATTTCATGTACCACACTAAATGCTTTTCTCTCAAATGTGAACCCTCCACATGAAAAAGGTAATGAATGAAATATGCTCTTATTTTGTTGACCAACAAAGTAGATTTGATTTGTACTCTCCATTTGTCGTACATATTCCAATGCAAAAACACTCTTTGTCACATGTATTGGAAGTTTGTAGGGTTCTACCCTTGATCCACAAAACCTTAACACAATGTATTCTTCCATGAGGAACCAATCAACCAATTGTATTTTAGGTCCCATTTGAATGCAATCTCTACAAGACATGGGCAATCTAGGCATTCAAGTGTTTGTAATTGCATGATACATTGGAGCTAAAAAGAAGTATACAAAATGGTTGTAGTTCCTTCTCTTATCATGCATTCTTATCTTAATGGTACATTCATATATTGGACACATTATTCTCTCCTCATCATCCTTATACACCTGAATCTAAAGCTTTTTGGTCTCAAACGTTCCATGATATTTCACTAGAAGAAGATGGCACAAGTAGGTTGTAAACCTAAATGATTTAGAGGAACCTCTTTTAATTATTAAAAATTATTTGTGCATAGATTGAAAAGCGTGCTCAACAAAATTATATCTAACAGGTTGATTAATATAATGGATATCAAACACCATTTCAAGGAGGCTTGCACCCACTTCCCTATTATTTTCCAATCCGAGGCAAAATATTAGCATGGCAATAGTATCCTGAACCCATGACACAAAATTATCTCTTTTATAAGGAGACTTATGATTTTGATCCAATTGGATACCATCCATTGTTATAGTTTTGAGATAATTATTTTTCCCCTTCATTGATTACTTCATAATCATAGGCAAGATTTTCTAGATCAATATGGACATTTGAGTTTCCAAAATCTTCTGCTCCAAACCTTAAGTCCAACAAACTTTTAAATTTTTCCACGGTAATGGATGAAATTTCCTTTTGGATATTTTTATTAACAATTTCTTTTCTATTTTCATCATAATTTTGGGTGTAGACCATGACAATTTTTTAGGCAAGCGAAAACCTTAGGTAAAATCATGCATCCCAATCCAACATGCTACGCTGCAATTAAATATTTATGTTTTGTCTTAATATTTTACTAAATACGCAATATTTTGTGTTCTTCCCCCTGTGGCCTTATTCTCACATGAAAATCTAAGTTATGTGGTTCACCTACCATGGATTACAAGATCATAAATATCATGGTCTTCATTAATGAAACATGGGGTTTTAAACAATTGGGCATAGTCTAATTTTTGTATCTCTTTGCCTCTCCCCATCACTAGTAGCCCGGTATGGTAGTGGTGGTAGACAAGCTTGAAAATGTAAACCTTCAACACCTAGCCCCCTAGTTCTTCAATCTAAACTGCAAGATTAAAAAAATTAAAAATGTGGGACGTAGGTGTTTTGTATTTCTCTCAAGAGCTTACCTAAATTTTGAATTTGAAATGTTGAGTAAACAAATTGGTGCAGGCAGACTTTTCTATGTCCCCAAATCTAGTTTCTAAATCTCCCTGGTTAATCGGTTACTCCAAATTCCAATCTCCCTTAATTTCAATAGCTTAATCAAAGGAAAAATATGTGGTTAAAATTTGTTTCCTTTTTTTTCTTTTCTTAAAAGCTTTCATTCCTGACAGTGCTCACACATGTCTCTATTCCGAAGACTTTTTGTAGAAACTTGTGTCCTTCATAACTTTGATCGGAAATAGAGCTGATGTCGTTGATCTGTGATCATTCAACGGTCATTAAATTAATTATAGTTAATTAAGTATAGACTTATAGTTAATTAAGTATACAATTTAGTATAGTTAATTAGACAATGCTCACACGTATCTCTATTCTACAAACTTCTTGTAGAAACTTGTGTCCTTCAGAAAGTTTTTGTTTGAAATAGAGCTTATGTCGTTGATTTGCGATCATCCAATGGTCATGAAATTGATTATAGTTAGTTAATTATATAATATAGTTAATTAGATAGTGCTCACATGTGTATCTATGTCATAAAGATTTTATCATTGACCGGTTGGAGCAGGTAGTCAGTTTTTTAAGTTACGACCTAGAGGATTCATCTTCATTCATTAATCGGCCCCCCTCATTAGTAATTTTGTGTTTTGTTGGTTAATTATGTCACAGCAGCAAGGGGAAATCAGAATTATTTAATATTTTCCTAAATTCTAAAGTTTAAATTGCCCTAGCGCTTATGTCATATGATTATCATGACCCCTTTTACCCTCATGTCTTAAGGCCACGTGCAAAGTTGCCCCACTTAAGTGAAGGCCTTTAGTCTACCCCATGGGCTAGTTTTCATGAAGAAAATATGGTGTGGGGTTGTGAGGAAATGTTTTTACTTCTATTTTGTATCTCTCCCCACACGGTTAATTTAAAAAACGGATTACTTACCCCAACCAGTCAACAATAAAATAGAACATGGGGAAACACTCACCTAATAAAAAACCTAAGGGTTTAAGGATAATACTATTTTAAATTCTTTTTGTATGATTGTTGGATGATCACAAATCAATGGCATAAGCTCTAATACTATTTATTAAGTGTAAATAGTATTAGATGGTTGTTATATTTGCATAGTTATATTTTTCATGAATAAATATTATTTTAATTAAATTTATGTTTTGTTTCTTAAAATTATATCTTATTATTCAACATAAAATAGAGTGAAGTTTAAAATAAAATCTCATATGACAAATCACTTCATCAATAATATTCATATAAATCATTTGAACAATTTTTTTTTTGACAAGTTAATAGCTAGATATGTCCAGCACCTATTATATTAAGATAAGATTTAAGATATACAGTAGTATTTTTCTTGTAGCTAAAAATATCCCCTCTTAGTAGTGTTTGCAATGATCAGACAACATCCCCTCTCAGTAGCTAAAAATATCCCCTCTCAGTACTTAACATTTGTACCCATGCAACTCTACATTCCATTGACACGCATAAAATCCTCTGACAAGCAGAGTGTTTTCCATGCATAAGGATCGCTTAGATCAAGATTTCATATGTGTGAAAAAGTATGTTTCTAATTCCAACGGATATGCAATACACTTACAACAACCATGTGGGAATCAGCTATGCTGACAACAAAATAGATCTCAACAAGACCATTACTTTCATTTAATAATTAAATTTAAAAACAACATGTGGCATGTTTTTTAGATGGGTTATTTTCCAAAAAAATAGTGAAAGATTCACCTTAATAATTCTACATTTAATTGCACATTGATTTTGATGTATTTCTAAAACAAAGGAAATTGGACTTTGATTTTGATGTATATCTGAAACAGATCCCGGATAGCTTAACATACCAGTGCTTATGTCCAGGGCACAGAATTGAATCTAAGATCAAGAATGCAAACCCAAGCAGTATATCATTTCAAATTAGTGAGCTACTCAAGCACTAATGCCTAAAATTAACACATCTCCATGTGTAGTTGCACAAATTATTCTTATAGATCCATTACATTACTCCAAACTTACTATGACTTGAAAATAGACTTTAATTCTTTCTTTGAAGGAAACCCATATACATGGTCACACATTAACAAGGAAATTGCCAAGAAAAATCAAATCCTTAATATTATGATTCATGTAACATCTAAAAGTACAAATGGAGACAATCTTAGCAATAAAATAGCAGTCTATTCATGAACTAATTGAAAAACTACTGAGAGAAATTCTACATTCTTTCACCATGAAACCACCCTACGCACTAGACAAAGCAAAGATTTGTTTCTACTATCACAGGAGATGAGAAAATTTAAGAATCCTTCTTTGCGGCCTTGATATTCATTTTATAATTATCGTGCCTGTGATGTGTGATACCTACAGCTGCAACACAAAACACTCAATAGATCATTACAAGCATGGTTAGAAAATAATCAGCAAACAAAGATGAACCGTGACAAAGCGACCTATCGCCTCCTAAGAGATGCGAGTATGGATTTTTTCTCAAATCTAGATAAGCAATCCCAGTGACTTGACTACACCTAGATGGAGGATTTGAAATGATAATGATATGCAAAGATGAGATTGATTATGCTAGATTGATCCAAGAGACTAATTAAGCTAATGATATGCATGATTAAGCTAGAAAAGAGATTGATTAAGCTACATGATTCAACAATTATGCTAGAAAATGATCAAAGTAAACTAGATCTAAGATGCAATTGCCTATAATAATAATGCTCAAATGATATGCTAGAATGGATATGCCTATAGTAACAATGCCTAAATTGATATGAGATGGGATCCTTATTGCTCCAAAATGGGCGATATTTATAGGATTTCCAAGGCCAGGGGTGAGGTGGCAGGAATCAACGGTCAAGATTGAGTCTGAAGATCAAGAGTGAAATTGGAGGAGGTTGGAGAAGAGGTTGGAGGAAGAGACACTTTTCATCTCTATGGTGACAAGTTTCAAGGAGCTTTGCTCATAAAAGGGCAAGTGTCCAAGAGAGGAGACATGTGGCCAAAGTGTCATGTGTCTCAAGAAGAAAATATCCACACCATAGGAGATTAGGATAAGGAGGTTAGAATGTGCAAGATAGGATAGGGTTAGGCAAACCCAAGGTTAGGTGGAATGAGTTAGGTTTGAGGGATGGCTAGGTAAGGTGGTTAGAAGTTAGGAGGCATGTGGGTAATTTGAATTTGTTTTAATTAATTCTCAACAACTCATAAATTGATTTGTTTTAATTAATTCTCAACAACTCATAAATTGATTTGTTTTAATTAATTAGAGGATTAGAAGAATTGATTTAAAGTGGGGGGAGGATTAATTAATTTGAATTAATTAATCAAAGGGGACTATGGAAATGAACCTATTAAATAAATCCTTAGATTTATTAATAAGTAGATGAAAGGGAGAATTTAATCAAATTGCATAATGAATTCAATTAAATTAGGAAGGGGGATTAATTAAATAATTTCTTATTTAATTAATTATCTTCAGACCATTTTTAGGTGTATACATTTTGCCCCTCTTTGAAGCGAGGTGTGATGACATGTTGATTCAAAGAATAATCTCAATTTTAATGATGATATTGGTTTGATAGGATACCCCAGTTATTGATTGATAAATTGCGATACGATGATGCCCCCTTGGGAGATCAATTGAGGTAATTGATCTTTGGAGTTTTTGGATCTTTGCGAAATTGATATCCCGATTAGAAATGATTTGATTTTTGCAACTGTGGTTGATGAAAATGCGAGTTCTATGATCATGGTGATGTGGTTCTTGATTATTGATAAAGCTTGATTGATTAGATTGATAAGATCAAGATTCGGTCTAGTTTCAGGAATGACACCTCCTGTACAAGACAAAGATGATCAAAGCGTCTGGTTTTAGGAATGATATATCCTGTATAAGACATGATCAGAACGTCTAGTTCTAGGAAAGATACATCTTGTATAAGACATGATAAAATAAATGAGATGTGATTGATTGATAGAATTGAAAATGTTGATTGGATAAAGAACTAACAGTTTGTTGATATCAAGTTGTAAGAAGATTTAGATATGCTAATGTTGGTTCTGTTGAGGGGAGAAATATAAGATTTTTGTTGAGTTGATAATATCTGGATAGAGATGAGTCATCAGTTTGATTGTGTATACACTTATGATCATACCTTGATGATTCATGCGATAGATTTTACCTTGGATAAAATGAGCATGTGGGATCCCATGCAAGAATGAAATGCAAATGTCAATGCAAAGCTATGACTGGACTAGTCACTGGGTTATTGTGTTTTGTCATCATTGATCTTTTTTTAAATGTGGGAAGTAAGTGCAAACATCGATGGTATAATTAAACCAAGATGATCTGAGCACAAATTTCCTAGATTTTGATATGGCAAGTTAGCACAAGCATCGAGGTATAATTGAACCGAGATGACCTGAGTGTTGCTTGTGTAAAACAAACATTATTAATCATTTCAATAGGCAAATCGAAAATGTCTTCGATGATACTCTGATGATCATGTCTCGAGACAAATTTGCACATATTAATGATTAATTTACGACAAAAGATAAGAAAAATATCATGTTCCTTCCTTGTTTCTCTAGTCAAAGACATCCTGGAGTTACTCAGAAATCATGATAGAGAAAATCAAGATTGAAAAGTTGAACAATCATGTTAAAATTATTATCCAAAAGATATCATCCATGTGCTTAGACTGACTTTGTGATAGTTTGATGATTGACAATTTGATCTCGTGTTCAATGTTGCATGCGTCTCAATTTTCGCTTGATAAGAGTTGTCTAATTGTTGTTCTACATGTTTGATTAAGCTCAAAATGATCAAAAATTTTGCCCCCAGCTAGGTGCAGGATTTTGCCCCAAGCCTAGAAACAAATTCAGTATGATATACCCAATGATCCAAGCCATGGCAAGAAGCCACCCAGGATGCCTATGTATGTACAAGGCTTTATTATGGATATGAACAATGTTGATGGAAAAGAATGCAAGTGAAAGGATGCATGAACTAATAGATGGAAAAGCTAGCTGATAGATAGTGCCTATTTGCCAGGTTTTCACCATCTATTTTTATTGCACTTTTTCTCATATTTGATTTTTTTTTTGGATTTTCTGCTTTTTCACTATTTTTGGATTTTCTGCTTTTTCACTGTTTTTGTATTTTTTTTTGTTTTTTCACTATTTTTGGATTTTCTGCTTTTTCAGACATAAAACTTCTTTAGATGCATGCTATTAATGGGTTCTTTGAGCTGATCTCCATCCTATGTTGATAGCTGATATGCTCCTGACCCAAATATTATCGTGACCACAAACAGACCTAACCAGTTTGGTTTGAACTTTCCTTTCTTTTCTCGATCTACCTGGTTGCATGGATTTTCCTTTAGTACTAGTTCCCCAACTTGAAAGACTCATGGTTTGACCCTATGATTATAACTTCGGCACATTCTTTGTTGATATACCTTTAAATGATCAAAGGCATTTTTTCTTCGTTCATGGATCAATTCTAACTCTTGTTGTCTAGATACTCGTTGTTTTTCATCTGGAATAAGACCTTTTAATGATAGTCGTAGAGAAGGTATCTCTACTTCTATTGGTAGTATTGCTTCTAATCCATAAACAAGAGAGAAAATTGTGGCACCTATTGGTGTGTAGATACTAGTACGGTAGGCCCATAGAGCAGGGTTCAATTGAATATGCCAATCTCTTCCAGCATCATTCACTGTCTTTTTGAGGATTTTCAAAATAGTTTTGTTTGATGATTCTGCTTGTCCATTCCCTTGTGGATAGTAGGGAGTGGAAAATTTGTGTTGGATCTTGAATTTCTCACATAGCTCTTGTACATTTTGATTCTCGAAAGGTCGCCCATTATCAGTGATAATGGTCATGAGTATTCCATAGTGATAGATGATGTAGTTCAAGATAAATGCAGCAATTTGTTTTCCTATGATATTTGTGAGAGGTACTGCCTCAATCCATTTTGTGAAATATTATGTAGCTACAAGGATGAATTTGTGACCATTGGATGAAGAAGGATTTATCTTTCCTACTAGACCAAGACCCCATTGACAGAAAGGCCAAGATGTTGCCAAAGCATGAAGTTCTTGTGTTGGTACATGAATCAAATTCCCATGGATTTGACATTGTTTGCATCTTCTAGCTATCTGAAAAGAATCTTGTTCCATAGTTGGCCAATAATAGCCCAAGCGTATGAGTTTTTTTGAAAGGGTAAGACCACTTGAATGAGTGCCACAAATGTCATTATGGACTTCATGTAAGGCCTTCTCAGATTCTTCTTGTTCGAGACATCTTAAAAGAGTACCATCTAGACCTCATTTAAACAAGGTATCTGTGACGAGAGTATAATGGGAGGATTAGCGAATAAAGTTTCTCTTTTGGTTTTTCGATAAGTTAGGAGGGAGGATATTATCTTTCAGGTATGTGTAATTTTGGTCGTAATGGGAGGAATCATACCTAACAAGGTGACAGGATAGTTTGGGAATCAGGACAATAATGAGCAGGGTAAAACAACTCTTCTACCAAGAATTCATAACGATGTTGATTTTCCTATGTCTGAAGTAGAGAAGCAAGTGTAGCCATGGCATCTGCTACTTTGTTGTCCTTCCTTGAAATCTACTGAAATTTTATTTCTACAAAGTATTTCTTGATATCATCAACCATCTTTTTATAAGGCATCAACTTTTCGTCCTTTGTTTGATAATCATCATTGATTTGATTGATGATGAGCTGAGAGTCTCTAAAGACTTGAAGTTGTGTAATGTTCCATTCTATAGCCATTTTGATGCCTGTAACCAAAGCTTCATATTCTGTTGTATTGTTGGTGCATGGGAAGCTTAATTTGTATGCTTTTGGAATTGTATGACCTTGTCATGTAATGAATAGAATGCTTGCTCCTGATCCATGTTGTGTTCCATTATTGATGCCTGCTCCTGGACTGATATTCGGGTGATGTATTGGAAGATATGGATTGAACCCTGGAATGTCTATATATGACCAGGTAAAATTGATTTGCCATCTTTTGAAGGGTTCCAAATATTTTTGCCTTGCTAGTTCTGATGGAGAAGTTGTTGGATATAGATCATTTGTGCCAATGATAATTGCCTCTATTAGTGCTATCAAGATAGATGACCTTTCTTGATAGTATTCAGGTAAAGTATCAAATCTCCCATCTTCCGATGCCTCGAGGAGGTTTTCACCGTTAGATGCATCCTTTGTTTTTACTTTTTCTTGGTCTAATGTTACCAGGAAATGGTTTTCAGCATTAGACCTGATATTGTTTTCTTTATTTTTCTTTTTGTGACTAGGAGATTTGGCACTCACTTGACTAGAAGATGTGTTGCTGAAATTCCTAGTGAAAGTTGTTGCGGGTTTGATTTCATTAAAATATATGGATATGGTGTAGTCATTAGGAAAGGTATCAATGGCAGTATGTCCTTCATTTTCCCAATCCATAAGTTCACGAGGGATTGAGGATAAAGGATCCTCATGTTGGATAGTTTCAAAGATATTAGGGGTCATGATAGAGATGTCAGAGCTTTCAATATGTATTTCCATGTCTAGAATGATACTCTCGTCAGAATGACCTCACACAAGTAGCTCCTGATTGTCCTCAATTAAGTCCAAGTCAACCGAATGTGATTCTTATTCAAGTGGGCTAGTTCCTAACATTTGTCCTGCATACATGTGAACTATATCGACACCTACATCTGCTTCTTCCCTTTCAATTTCAAGTTGCTCTTGTTTGTTTTTCCATGATAGAAAATATTCTTCATTCCCTCGATCTCTTAGCTACATTTGTTTTTCCATGTTTGACAAAATTGATGCAAATGATTGTTCCTTGGATTGTGTGCTTGAAGATGCTGCCTCTCTGTTATGTGGAACAATGACCTCTTGAGCTGGTTTTAGATTACTACAACACTGCAATGGATTTGAGTCTGCTGAGATCATGATTTCCTGCCCATTGTATGAAAATTTCAGGCACTGATGACATGTTGATGTATAAGCTTGTATGTCTTGTATCCAAGGTCTTCCCAAGAGTATGTTGTATGGTAGGTCCAAGTCTAGAACTTGGCATGCTGTATCTTTCTACAAAGGTCCCACTTTGATGGGTAATACCACAATTCCTTTAGAGGAATGTTCTTCCTCATCATATGCTTTGAATGTGATCTTTTTCTAGGGATCAAATGCATCTTCTATATAACCTAGGGCACGGACAAGACTCAACGAGCAAATGTTTAAGCCAGCTCCTCCATCTATTAGGACACGTTTAACGAGCATTCTATGAATGAGGACTTGAATTTACAAGGGAGCGTTATGGGGATGTTGCAATGAATTAATGCTTGGATATGAAGGAGATGAGCTTTGAATAGGATTCTCTAAAATAGGTTTGATGCCCATTATGGATATCCCTTGGGGAACTTCATCTTTGGGTGTATTGTTTACTGAGGATGCCATGGAAGGTTCTTGCAAGCTTTTAAGAGGTGTAGGAATAGATGCCTTTGTAGAGTCAATTTGCTTATGGGTGGATGAGCCATTGTTAGACATAGGTGCGTGATTTTGATCTTCTTTAGCAAAATCCTTTAGGGATCTCAGTTGCATAAAAGAGCCACCTTTCTTTGGAGATGTATTTGAATCCTTATGAGGTTTTGACATAGTTGGATTTTGATTTTGGACTTGTTTGATTGCTCTGATATGTTGGCTTGTTATGTCTTCTTCTTTTTTTTTGCTTTGGTATTCCATGTTGCTACGATCTTCAGATATTTCAAATGTTTTGATTTCCATCTCAGCGATCTTATGTCTCTGCGCGTCGGGGCATAAACTCAATTAAGAGGTCTCCCAGCCTTGAAAACCAAGGTTTGATATACCCGAAGGTATGAAGGAGCTATTCTCAAGCACTGCCATTGACTTGATTTTCATCAAATCACATTTATTTTATAGTGGGTTGGAGTACTTGGCGTTAGTTGTTCCCACTTGGGTTGTTCCCCTCTCACCGGCCTTAATGGCTTAGAGTTATTAGCTCCTCAGGAGGGCAGGCCTGCTAAAGATATGCACTAATGAAAGCAAAGGATGAGTCTAGCTTTATGATCACCTAAGAAAGGTCAGAGCATACTCACCTATCATCAAAACACATAATACATGATTGTTCATTTTCATTAGCAAAACCAAGTGTGCCTAGAAAATTTAAAGAAACATAAAGTTCAGTTGAGTCCTCCTAGGCAACCTGCAAAATAGATGCCTTAGTAGTCATGATGTTTGGATGAAATGAAGCTTTGACAAGCGTAATCTTCGACAATTGTCCTCAAAAAATAGTTAGGCTACCAAAAAACTCACAAACAAACTAGGGTTAGCATTAGTAATAACCAAATTGAAGCATGAAAACCCTAAAATGCAAACTGTTTTAAAACACAGAAGTAGAATTTTGTATGACACTATTTACCTGATAGTACAAGTGTCTTTTTGTGACCGTACGAGTGCAAAAAAGAGCTCATACGACAATTCAGTATCCTTAAAAGCTCATACGAGTTAAAAGGAATTCTCGTCTGAGTGCACAAAGGAACTCATATGAGGCTAAAAAGGAACTCCTACGAGATTTTGATTCTGACCCAGCCAGAAATGAAGATTTGATGATTCTTGAGAGGCCAAAAATGAGATTTTCGGCCCCACGATGGGTGCCAAAATGGTGTGCCTGTGATGTGTTATACCTACAGCTGCAACACAAAACACTCAATGGATCATTATGTAATGCCCCGCCAGGAAACCCCTAAGGGTTTAAGTTAAAAACACTCAATTAGAGTGTAAATTTTTTTATTTTATTTTTTTTTTTAAATAATAATTAAGTGCGTTAATGAAATGTCACAACATTAAGATAGATTGAAGTTATCTCAGTTCACATTTAGACACAACATTAAGATACATTGGAGTTACCTGACAACTTGGATATCACAGCGGAAGGCTAAAACGATCCTAAGGAGTTTCCCAACTCGATTACATAACCTTACACCTAACTCAACCTGCGTCATTAGATCCATTAAACTGGATATCTTAATTACGAGATACTGCATAGCTCTTGATTATATGTGTGTTCAATGGTTTGACATCTTATAACTTTAGGAAGCGTTCAATTACTTTGGGTGGTTAGGAGGCCATTGAGAGGTTATCTATTCATTGCACTTTAATTCATAATTAAAATAAGAGGCCTCCAAAAAGGTTCATGCGTTTAATTTAATGAAGTTCATTCATTTGGGTTTAAGGTAACCACCCACAATTGATATCTTTCTTAAATATTAAAAGTATGGTTAATCAGACGAGATTCATTCATTAAGGATTAACTACAATTAATAGAGTGAGATCCCTTCATTTGATTTCATGCATAGCCAACTAATGAGTTGAAGTTCTTTTATGAAAGGTAAGGTGTGAGTAGCCATAGAATTCATTTGAAGTTTTGAAAATGCAAATAAATGGACTAATTCCATTAAGGTGGATGTGCATTAGGACACATGAGAGCATCCTTTAAATTAGAATATCGTTAGCTAGATGACATCCATCATTTCAAGATTTGAATAATAAGATCATAGTGATGTTCTTCTATTAGGGTTAAGATACAATTAACTTATTGCATGCCTCTCCTTTTTAATCAAATAAGGTTAACATGGGGAGATACATTTACTAAGATTTAATGTATAAACAACTAATCAAATTGTTTCCCATTTTAGATCAATTTTAGCAATCATGAGGGATTCCTTTTTATAAGGATTAAAATATGGTTATCTAGTTGAGTTCATCCAATTATAAAATTAATCTGGTGAGGATTATTGATTTTAATTACAACATAAATTACTAAGTATATTCATCCAATATACAACATGGATACCTGGTTGAGTCCACACGATTATCAAATTAATCTGGTGAGGATTATTGGTTATAATTACAACATAAATTACTAAGTATATTCATCCAATATAGTGGAATATAAATTAACATGGCGTTATCCATTAAGAAGATAAGAGTAAATACCTATATGATGTTTATCCTTTAGATTCCAACTTAGATATTATAACCTTAATTCTATCTTGGTTACCCCTACTCATTTGCTCAATTTGCATGCTTAATAACAAGTTAATCCAATGATGCAATCTAGCAAGATTCTTTCCACTATTACAACTTTTAATTCACATTATCAAAATACTTTTTTCCATAACTTTAATTACAATATTTTAAATACTTTGCCATAATCATAATTTGCAATGTTTTATGAACCTAATAACTACATTTATCAAGATGAATAATGTTATGCACTTAGATTTAAATTCATTAATTTTCCACCATACACTTATGCAAGATTTCAACCATCCATGATAATTTAAAGCACAAAACAAGGTAAAACTAAAAAACATCGCATAACACAGATATGATCTCGGAGTTCACCCCTAAAGGGCTACATCTCCGGGTCTGCTCAACTGCAAGACCCCTTTGGCATTTAATATAGTTATGATTGCATATTTACATGTCTATTACATCTCTGCCCTTTAGGCGAACACATACACTAGTCAACATCTACCTTGATTGATTTTTACATAGTATCCCCTTTTAGAGGCGGGTCAAATTGAATCCTAACAAATAAAATAAACAAACAATTCTGGATTCTCTTGTTTGACGGTATCCTAATTAGGGGCTTGACCAACTTATGACCAAACACTATCATATCTAGACTTACCATTACATAACCAAAATTCAATAATAGAGATTTAATTCAGCATAGGCATTATCCGGTATAAGTGTTCGTTTCCCATATTGCTCTAACTATTAATGTCGATCCATCGGTAGACTTGCTAAATTAACTTTTATTTAAAAACTCATATTAAACCACCATCACTATTTATTCCATGTTAATAATAAGTATTAACCCGAGTATGATGTAATCAACATGAAATTAATAACTTGTATTATAGTATGGATTTACTAAATGTTGAATCTCTAGAACCCAAATATATTATTTAGCAATCTGAGATTAAATAGCCTAAAAGAAATTGAATTTAGAATTAAATAATATAAAGGAACTAAATTTAATTCCCTTATATAAATTTTAAATTCACTTATCAACCTGACTCTTCTTTATTTTTGCATATTATACACAAACTTCGTGTTTCACACACACACACACACACACACACACACACACACACACACATATATATATATATATATCATTCACTAAAATATAATCTCAACTCTCTTTTTTTTTATACAATTATTACTTAAAATGAACCTATATCATTAACATCTCTTTTTTTTTTCTTTTATTCCATGAAAACCCCCAATGCAAGTTTTAACCATAATAATAAACTTAATTTAAAAAGAAGCATCTCTTTTTTTTAAACAAAACGTAAAATAAAATAAAGGGCGGCCAAACCCTAGGCAGCGAAACCCTAGGGCGGCCGAGCCCGAGCCGAAGAGGCTGCGTCCTCCACGGAGGACGTAGGCCCCTCGGCCTCCACTTACAGTGGAGTTGGGGGTTCTGCGCCTTCCGTGGGGGTCGCAGGCCCTTCGGCTCCCCACACAGTGGCGTCGGGAGGGACTGCAGCCTCCATGGGAGACGCAGACCTCTCGGCCCCCACTGTGTGTGGGCGCCGAAAGACAATTGTGAGCGGCGCGCGGGGAGGGGCGGGTTGAGCTTCGGCTCCCCCCCCCCCCGAAACCCCCAAATCATGTTATATTTTTTTTTTGTTTAAAATTTTTTTGGATTTCGATTTACAGTCCGAAAAACACCATACTTTCTTTTGCATAAAAATTTGACAAAAATGAAATCCCTCATTACTGCATCACTAGTTTTTTTTTATTTTTATTTTTATATTTCTTTTTCTTGTGTTTCACAGGCTTGTTCATTTTCCATATTTTTACTCAAAACTCCATTATGGGACAATTTTCTCCACATCAGATTTGAAGCCACAAAATTTATTAAGGAATAGAAATTTGTTTCAAGAACAGCCAAACTTTTAAAAGAAAACTGAAACTATTTTTCACACAAAGCATCCATGGATAATATCCCCTTTTTTTTTTTCATCCAACAAGAAATAAAAAGATAGTTTCGAATCCCTACCTCGTAATGCATTCCGGGCAAGGATCTTGATGAAGAGCTCCACCTGCAACTCCACAGCAAGTGAACTCCATTTCTTTTTCCACATTTTCTTTCCCACCTCCATTTTTTTTCCAAAAAAAATCCCCAAAAGAGAGAACCCCCAAAATGTCTCCAAAACTAGGTTAAAAAGTGAAACCCTAATTTTGCCCTAATTTTCAATTTCGAAATTAGGCATTTATTTTTGAAATAAAATGAATGAAAATGAAATGGAAGTCATTCATTTACCTTATTTAATACATCTCATTTGTTTTCCTTATTAAAATTATAATGCTTCTATTTCTTTTTTAAATTTTTAATTTCTCAATATCGATTTAGTTCTACATTTATATTTTGGAACTATTGACCGGTAAGGCGTTTTGATTAATTTGATTTTCTAAAAATCAAACTTTTATACTATATCGACTTTACAAGTAAAGAGAAAATAATTTCATTTAAATAATAATAATTTACCCCTTTTCTTCCAAAATGCGAAAATGAGTAATTTAATTCTATCTCTCCAATGACTTTAAAATTTTTCCTTTCTAAAATGCATAACTCAATAAATTCGTTATTTTGAAATTAGCTATTAAATTAACTCGCTATAACATAATAAAGCGACATTTTTAAATAAATGACTAATCTAATGCAAGAGTCTTGTTTATTCAAATTTCTCAACTACATATGCGTAAATGTTGCAAATGTGTAAATGAGCACACTAACCCCAGTTAAATACCTTAAGCTTGCTACAATAATAATTTAAAGCAAATCTCTTAAATTAATGATTAATCATATAAAAGAAGCTACCTACTTAAATTTCTAAATTACTAATGTGCTCGTCGACTCATAAATTTGAATTTAATTCTTAGGATAACAAACCTCACTTACCTCACGTAGGGCACGCAAATCGAGGAAGTCCTCCAAGTCTCTCGACACGCATCCCAATGAAAAGCAAGCCCCACGAACCCACACATGGTGCTCACCGAACCATGGCTAAGGCAAGACGAGAGTTATATGACCACAAATCCGAATTCAAAAGATGAAGGAGCATACTCAACCTTGCAATTTCCAAAGGAGATGAACCTTGCCCTAAGCGGTGTTGTACCTGCAATCTCCTGCACCCATGAATTCATACAAGCATGCATATACATATACATATTTAATAAAGACGTTAGCTCAAGATTCAACACAATGGTTAGGAACAATTATATTTACACGGGAATCGATGCAAAAGCACCATAATAAGTATGCACAATTTATTTATATTATCTAAACTACACATTGCATATCGGTTAATCTACCATTCAAGAATGCCACATAGGAAGTCAATCAAGGTTAAATGGGTTTTAAAAGTCCGACTAGGGTATGGGCATTACACATTACAAGCATGGTTAGAAAATAATAAGGAAACAAAGATGAACCATGACAAAGCGACCTATCGCCTCTTAAGAGATGCCAGTATGGATTTTCTCTCAGATCTGGATAAGTAATCCCAGTGACTTGACTACACCTAGATGGAGGATTTGAAATGATAATGATATGAAAAGATGAGATTGATTATGCTAGATTGATCCAAGAGACTAATTAAGCTAATGATATGCATGATTAAGCTAGAAAAGAGATTGATTAAGCTACATGATTCAACAATTATGCTAGAAAATGATCAAAGTAAACTAGATCTAAGATGCAATTGCCTATAATAATAATGCTCAAATGATATGCTAGAATGGATATGCCTATAGTAACAATGCCTAAATTGATATAAGATGGGATCCTTATTGCTCCAAAATGGGGGATATTTATAGGATTTCCAAGGCCAGGGGTGAGGTGGCAGGAATCAACGATCAAGATTGAGTCTGAAGATCAAGGGTGAAATTGGAGGAGGTTGGAGAAGAGGTTGGAGGAAGAGACACTTGTCATCTCTATGGTGACAAGTGTCAAGGATCTTTGCTCATAAAAGGGCAAGTGTCCAAGAGAGGAGACATGTGGCCAAAGTGCCATGTGTCTCAAGAAGAAAATATCCACACCATAGGAGATTAGGATAAGGAGGTTAGAATGTGCAAGATAGGATAGGGTTAGGCAAACCCAAGGTTAGGTGGAATGAGTTAGGTTAGAGGGATGGTTAGGTAAGGTGGTTAGAAGTTAGGAGGCATGTGGGTAATTTGAATTTGTTTTAATTAATTCTCAACAACTCATAAATTGATTTGTTTTAATTAATTAGAGGATTAGAAGAATTGATTTAAAGTGGGGGGAGGATTAATTAATTTGAATTAATTAATCAAAGGGGACTATGGAAATGAACCTATTAAATAAATCCTTAGATTTATTAATAAGTAGATGAAAGGGAGAATTTAATCAAATTGCGTAATGAATTCAATTAAATTAGGAGGGTGGATTAATTAATAATTCCTTATTTAATTAATTATCTTCAGACCATTTTTAGGTGTATACAATAATCATAAGGAATGCAACAAGCTATCGGTCGTTTATATGTGACCCCCTTTTTACTCACCATTGGTTCATTCACAAGAGAATATTCTCCCAATAAAACTCGTTGCCTCTATTTTGTCTTGAAGCAAAACCACCTGAAAAATATACATGAAAGCTTTGGCGCCAAGACATAGAAACCTTCCATGAATTCCAACAACCTTATGAGTCATGCCACTATCGCACATCGGTGGTTATTGATGAAGAGAATACCAAGATGAAAGATTCTCATTGCATTTCCTGGTAGGGGAGAACATTGAGAGTTTTGATCAAATAAGCATACCTGACTCCAAACCCGTATCTCCTATCTCTTCACCCAACTTTCTCTCTACATTCTAGCCAGTATAAAGGGGAAATGGTGGTTGGCAAAGAGATTGGAATTATCTGCAACTACAGTTAAAGCCTGTAGTTGTACTCAAGGCCTTTAATATCCCTCTGGTTACCTTTGGCAATTTTAATACCCCTATGGATACAAGGTAAGTCATCAATCTTCTTTACTTCATTGCATTTGCAAACTATTGGCAATGTAGTCCTCTTTAGCCATATCTCCTTATGCCAAGATTCATCTGCACCTTCTATGCACTTCATTTTACAACCTCGGCAAGCAAGGCAATAACACTTCCTAACAACTTATCCCTAGAAATATGTCTATTTTCTACATTCTAAAATGCAGTGTGTGAATAATGTAGCCACTTTGTTAAGGAGTGCTAAGTGGAAATGACTAATGACCATATTTCTTGAATTGTGAAGTGGTGGCAACTAACTATCAGGTCTATACATTTGGATTATTCCACATAATATATCAATCTGTGTGAGATGTACTCTTCTGCCATTTCCTAATATAAAAAATAACACAAGAAATCTTTCATTCCAATAAACCTAATACCTGTACATGACTCACCAACCTGAACATCTCTCATATTGGTAGCTTCTCATTGAATATCGAATTTGTGCTATCCTCTATATTTTTCTTCCTTTGACAGGTAGAGTGTTTTCTATGTGAAAGGATTGCTTAGATCAAGATTTCATATGTGCAAAAAAGCAAGTTTCTAATTCCAATGGATGTGCAGTACACTTACAGCAAAGATGTGGCATGTTTGCTATATTGGTTTTTTCCCAAAAAATCATGAAAGATTGGTGCCTTAATTATTCTTCAATTTTCATGCGATTGAAAAACATTTGCTAATGAAATTATTATTTTCCCCAAAAAACAATGAAAGATTCACCTTAATTTTTCTACAATTTTCACGCAATACAAAAAAAATCGCCAATGTAATTATTATTTTTCCCCAAAAATAATGAAAGATTAGCCTTAATTTTTCTAAAATTTCCACATAGAATAAGATTCACCAATAAAATTAATATTTTTCTCCAAAAAGAATGAAAGATTCGCTTTAATTTTTCTATAATTCTTATGCAATTGAAAAAAAAACGCCAACAGAATTTAATAATTTTCCTTAATAAAAAAAATTGCCAAAAAAATTAATCTTTTCCCTCAAAATAATGAAAGATTCGTCGGGATTTTTTTACCTTTACCCAGAGGGGGTTTCTTCAAGTTATCCCTATTCATAGATTGCGCTAGCTGATTTTAGTAGTTTGTAGTTGTAAAAATGGATTGGTTTCCTTCAAGCAAGCTCTGAATTCAGTCCTTTCTCATGAAATATTGATGCATAATGTGTTCTATTAAGTTGTGAAATATTCAGGTCTATTTGTTGGAGAGCATTATGAGTTAATCAGGTTGCAATTTCAATTAGTTTTTTGGTGCATCACCTCTTATTAGAGTTAGGAAGTTTTCAGCTTTAAAGCAAATCTTTCTCCCTTTTTGAGTCAATTCAATAGTTTGAGGAGGTATTCATCAGGAGAACCAACTCTCACTCTAGAGATTGATCCTGAAGATAGGCAACCCACAGGTTTGAGGATCATTCCATGTTTCACAGGATTGTTGAGCTCCAAGCTTAGCATCAGGGTGCAATCCTTCGTGACAACAATACCATCTCTAGTGGACCATTTGAGATGAGATGAAAAAAGTTAATTTTAATTATTGGTCCACCTTAAATCATAAATATATAAGCCAAAACAACAACAATATTGAGAATGGTACTTGGATGCTAAAGTCTTGAGGTTGTGGGTGATGGTATGATGAAAGAATAAGTATCTGGTAGAATACTAAGAGGGGGGGTGAATCGGTATACTAAAAAACTAATAGAAAGTTCCCAAACTCAAATTCAATCACATGAAGTAAACTTATCATAGTCAAGATCAATATTCATAAGAATACTTGGCATCAACCGGTTTGACTATTATGACAACTTAACAGTAAACAACTTCAATCTTTGTAAACATCAACAATGCTTAATCATATCTCAAGATATTCATCTCTCAATGCTTCTAGTTATCATGCCTTATCAGAAGTTAATCAAATCAACAAATAAGATCATAACCACAAAAACATTCACCACTTGACACAAATGTTTATACGTGGAAAACCCAAATAGGTAAAAACCACAATGAGATGAGACTCACAAGGATAGCTATCTGAACTCTTCTGAAGTTTGCCCTATTAGGAGCCAAGCCTGTTAAAGCTTTACAATAAGTCCTATTAAGAACTAATTCCAATTAGGAATCACCCGGTTAAGGAATTTAAAAATATGCCTTGATGAAAAGCACAATACCCTATTAGGAGTAACCTCACTAGAGGATTTAAGAATCCAAGCTAATGAACCACCTTGTTAGAGGATTTAATAAGTAACCAAGCTTGTTAGAGCTTACCCAGTTAACGGATTTCACTTCTGCTGTAATTGTTAGAAAATAATAGGTTTCCTTGATCTGTCTAAATAGCACTACATTTGCTTGATCAGATCCTTTTAAGCTTCAATCTGCCTTTACTCAAATTGTAGATCCATTCACCGATTAGGAAACTACACACTCAAAAGGTTTATGCCAATCTTGCCAACAACTTTTACAAACAACTTCATCGACCTTAAATACAAATCAATTAGGTCAGTAACACAACAAAAACCTAATTCTCATCATTGAGATTAAAAACAAGTCGGTACAATCTTAACCATTATAAATCATAACAATCTCTTCACATTCTTCAAGAAAATTCCAACCGCTCCATGATCACCGCTTCATCGGACTTTGTAACTCATCACGCGCTATGCATTAGATGCAATCCACTTTACTCCTTCCCAAGACATCAGACAAATGCACCAAAACAATCTGAACTTATCCTCATACAATGATCACACGTGTCTCCATCATTACCGCTCATCAGATAATAAACCAACAAACTTGATTGGTTAGGGTTTAACAAAAACAACAAGTAGGGTTTACCGGTTATATTGCATAGAAAGGTTTAACCCTTTACACCGGTTTACCGGTTCAACTCACAAACTTAACACACTGGTTTACAACATCTTCCACAAAGCTCTTCCTACTGTTTACTAGCTAATATCAAAAACCAACAATAACATAAATACCATTATCGGTTCAATTGACATCAATGACAACATATCATTAATGCAATCTATATGCAAAATGCCAACAATCTCCCCCTTTGGCATTCATGGCAATAAAAATATCAACGCCTCTAATTGTTGTTGAGATTGGTGAATAGGAATCTTGGCTTACATTACCAAGTATTCACCTGCTTTGTCTATCTTCAGCCTGTCGCTGGTTTCCCTAATCAAACACATAATTCTTCTCCCCCTTTGACAGCAATCCCAAAGTGAAAATAAAAACATGTAATTCTTCTCTCACTATGCATCAACAACATACTGCAACTTGATGCTCCCCCTATGGAATATATCCACTTCTTCATCAATCCATGTAATATTCTACAAGTAATTCAGGGACTATGCAATCAGCATCATGCTCAACTAACTTCATGAAGAGGGACAACCCCCAATTGACTTCTAAGATATTCAAAAGTGGTCTTAGGCAGAGGTTTGGTAAAGATATCTGCAAGCTACTCCTTGGTAGAAACATGCTCCAAGATAACATCTTTACTTTGAACTTTTTCCCTCAAGAAGTGATACTTCAATTCAATGTGCTTAGTCCTTGCGTGCGAAATAGGATTTTAAGAGATGTTTATTGCACTTGTATTATCACATAGAATCTTTATAGGTTCTGAGATTTTCATCTTAAACCTTCCAAAATGTGCCTCATCCAAATAGCTTGTGTGCAATTCATGTAAGCTGCTACATACTCAGCTTCAACAGTAGATTATGAAGTACAACTCTGCTTTTTACTACTCCATGAAACTAGCCTTTCTCCTAGAAAGAATGCTCCACTAGTAGTACTCTTTTGGTCATCAATATTTCCTAAATAATCAGCATCTATGTATGCCTTCAAATCAAAATTTCCACCATATGGATACCATAACCCATAGTCAACAGTTCCTTTCAGATATCTAAAAATTATTTTGGTTGCCATCAGATGTGCTTCCTTTGGATTCTTCTGAAATCCAGCAACTATACCAACTGCATGGGCAATATCCGGTCGATTGTGAACAACATAGTGTAAATTGTCAATCATTGACCTGTATTCCTTTTCAACTACAGACTTAGATGCATCTTCCTTGGACAATTTACAACCTGTAACCATTGGGGTTCCAACTGGTTTACAGTCACTCATACCAAAAGTCTTCAAAACCTCTTTCACATACTTAGATTGAGTAATGATAATACCATTCTTTATTTGTTGTATCTACAAGCCTATGAAAAAAATTATTTCCCCTACTAATGACATCTCAAAATCATTCTTCATTTCATCTAAAAAACTATTGCTCATGTCATCATTACCTCCAAATATAATGTCATCAACAAATACTTCACTGACCAGTATTTCATCTCCTTCAAACTTGAGATAAATGTTGTTGTCATCACTGGTTCTAGCAAAGCCTATCTTCATCAGATGTGTATGAAGTCATTCATACCATGCTCTGGGTGCCTATTTTAATCCATACAAAGCTTTATGCAACTTGCATACCATGTCTTCCTTATCTGTCAATGCATAACCATCAGGATGCTCTATATAAACCTCTTCTTCCAATATCCCATTCAGAAATGCAGAATTAACATCCATCTGGTATATCTTGAACTTCTTATGAGTTGCAAATGAAAGTAAAGTTCTGACACCTTCCATTCTTGCTATTGGTGCAAAATTTTATCCATAATCTTCATCTTCTTCTTGCGCATAACCTTTGCAGACTAATCTTGCCTTGTTGTGAACTACAACACCATCTTCATTTAACTTGTTTCTGAACACCCATTTAGTACCTATAACATTCTTGTTTATGGGTCGGAGTACCAAGGTCCAAGTGTTGTTCTTCTCAATTTGATCCAATTCCTCCTCCATAGCTTTAACCCAATGATCATCACCAAATGCCTCCTTAGCACTTCTAGGTTCAAAGGTGGAGATCATGCAAGAGTTCTCTCTTATTCTCCTTCTAGTTAGTACTCTAGCATCCTTATCCCCAATAATTTATTCAGGACTGTGATTCAGTCTCACATACCTAGGAATAACATGATCATTCTCTTTAGGTTCAGCTTCTTCATTATCATCTTCTTCTGAATTTATTTGTTCCAGTTGAACAAGTACATCAAGATTTTCTTTATCAATTTCTGATTTAACAGTTTTAGGTTCCAAAAGAAAAATGCAAGGATCTTCATCCTTTTTGTCTAAACTGGTTCCTTCTAAGACTTTAGGACATTCATCTACATGAACATCAGCACTCTCAACAATTCTCTATATCCGGTTGTTGAAGCATTTATAGGCCTTACTCTTGGTGGATTAGCCAAGAAATATGCCTTCATCACTCTTAGCTTCAAACTTGCTTATGTAATCACCTCTTTTAATAAAACATCAGGTGATCTCCCATACCAGTATTCATAAGGGGTCTTGTCCTTACCTCTTTTCACCAGAACTTGGTTCATTATGTAGATAGTTGTACTTACAGTTTCTTTCCAAAATGTTTTCGCTACACCTCCTTGTATCAACATTGTCCTAGCAGCTCCAACCACTAACCATTTGTTTCTCTCTATTATACCATTATATTGTGGTGTCCTTGGTGCAGAAAGCTGCCACTTGATACCATTCTCATCATAGTACTTAGTTAATTCCTCATAAGTAAATTCACCGCCTTGATCTGTTCTCAAACATTTTATCTTTTTGCCACTCTCTTTTTCAGCTAAGGCCCTGAATGCCTTGAATTTACCAAAAGCTTCATTCTTGTCCTTCAAGAATGTGACCCACATCATCCTTAAACAATCATCGGTGAAGATCATGAAATATCTGTCACCTTGAATGCTTCTTGTTCTTATTGGTCCACATAGATCTGTATGAACCAAATCTAACAAGTGCTCTGCTGAGAAGAACTTGCTCTTGAAAGTTGAAGAAGTCATCTTTCCTAACTAACATTCTTTACAAAGAGCATTAACCGGTTTGTCTAGCTGATGCAGACCTCTTACTATCTTAGACTTGCTTACTTTAACAATATTGTCAAAATTTATATGACAAAATCTCCTATGCCAAAGCCAGCTATCATCTATCTTTGCAATCAAACAGTTGCTAACTTTAAGATTAAGATGAAATAGATTACCTCAGGTTTGTTTACCGGTTGCAATCAATTCACCTTTGTTGTCAAACATTTTGCACATACCATTTCTAAACTCCAGTGGGTATCCTTTGTCATTAAGTTGTGCCACACTCAAAAGATTGTGCTTTAGACCTTCAACCCAATAGACATCATCAGCAGTGCTCTTCCCATTAAGAGAAATAACTCCCTTGCCTTTAACCATACAGAGTGAGTCATTGCCAAATCTGACAATACCGCCATCAAATTCCTTTAGGGAAAGAAATTTGCTCTGATCACCAGTCATGTGATGTGAACAACCACTATCAATGATCCAATCATCAAAGTTATACATCTTGGATACTAGTGCCTTCTGATCTGATATTTTTTCCTTAATAGCTACAAACACAATATCTTCACTAGCATCATCATCAGTAATACCATTGTCAATAGCTACAAGACAATCTCTCTTGCCTTTACCCTTATACTTCTTAAATTTGTCTCTCTTGTATTCATTTTCACCATTAGGGCAATTAGCTGCTATATGACCAATCATGTTGCATGCAAAACATTTTAAAGGTATCTTACCTCTATATTTACCAGTGCCTCTAGGCATTCATTTTGCCAACAATGCTTCAAGTTCCACTAAGTTGTCTTCATCATCAGCATCTCTGCTGGATCTAGATTCATAACCATGACTAGTATTTCTACTTTTTCTCATGGATGGGTTAGAGATAGAAGCTTTGAATGCATATTCTGATTTCTGTACACTACCATCATATCCATTTAGTTCAAAAGCAGTAAGTTTGCCAATAATAGAGTCAAGAGATACCTTAGTTTTGTCAATGGACTTCAGCTCTTGAATAGCTGCAACTCGGATAGCGTAGACCGGTAGTAGGGTTCTCAATACCTTACTGATCACTATGGCATCTTCCACTTTCTCTCCTGCACTCTTTATTTCACCAACTATCTCTTCTATCCTTTGACCATACTGTTGGATATTCTCACCTTCTGACATTCTCATGTCATCAAACTTTCCTCTTAGACTCTCCTCTTTGGCAATCTTAACATGTTCATCATTGCTATAAATATCTTCAAGTTTTTTCCATACTTCATATGTAGTTTCAAGACCATGAGCATCTACATATTTAGCATCAGATAGGGAACTGATAATAGCCTCTAATGCTTGATGATTTTCTTGTTGTTCTTTCTTTTGATCATCAGCCAGGGTTCCAGTAGGTGTAATATACTTAGTTTCTATATGATCCCAATATTGACTACCAAGACTCTTAATGTAAATCTTCATTTTGTCGCTCCATATTCTATAGTTATCTTTGTTGAACTTTGGACCTTCTTTCTTCATCATGATCCACAACATCTTTTCCTCAAGTTGTTAGGCTTTTAGATTAAAGAGGACCTGAGATGCTCTGATACCAATTGATGGTATGATGAAAGAATAAGTATATGGTAGAATACTGAGAGGGGGGGTGAATCAGTATACTGAAAAACTGATACAAAGTTCCCAAACTCAAATTCAATCACACAAAGTAAACTTATCACAGTCAAGATCAATATTCATAAGAATACTTGACATCAACCGGTTTGACTGTTATGACAACTTAACAGTAAACAACTTCAATCTTTGTAAACATCAACAATGCTTAATCATTTCTCAACATATTCATCTCTCAATGCTTCTAGTTATCATGCCTTATTAGAAGTTAATCAAATCAACAAATAAGATCATAACCACAAAAACATTCACCACTTGACACAAATGTTTATACGTGGAAAAACCAAATAGGTAAAAACCATGGTGAGATGAGACTCACAAGGATAGCTATCTAAACTCTTCTGAAGTTCGCCCTGTTAGGAGCCAAGCCTGTTAAAGATTTATAATAAGTCATGTTAAGAACTAATTCTGGTTAGGAATCACCCGGTTAAGGGATTTACAAATATGCCTTGATGAAAAGCACAATACCCTGTTAGGAGTAACCTTGTTGGAGGATTTAAGAATCCAATCTAATGGACCACCTTGTTAGAGGATTTAATAAGTAACCAAGCTTGTTAGAGCTTACCCAATTAAGGGATTTCACTTCTGTTGTAATTGTTAGAAAACAACAGGTTTTCTTGATCTGTCTGAATAGCACTACATTTGCTTGATCAGATCCTTTTAAGCTCCAATCTGCCTTTACTCAAAGTGCAGATCCATTCACCGATTAGGCAGCTACACACTCAACAGGTTTCTGCCAGTCTTGCCAACAACTTCATCGACCTTAAATACAAATCAATTAGGTCGGTAACACAACAAAAACCTAATTCTCATCATCTAGATTACAAACAAGTCGGTACAATATTGACCATTAAAAATCATAACAATCTCTTCACATTCTTCAAGAAAATTCCAACCGCTCCATGATCACCGCTTCATCGGACTTTGTAACTCATCACACGTTATGCATTAGATGCAATCCACTTTGCTCCTTCCCAAGACATCAAACAAACGTGCCAAAAAAATTTGAACTTATCCTCATACAATGATCACACGTGTCTCCATCATTACCGCTCATCAGATAATAAACCAACAAACTTGATTAGTTAGGGTTTAACAAAAACAACAGGTAGGGTTTACCGGTTATATTGCATAGAAAGGTTTAACCCTTTACACCAGTTTATCAGTTCAACTCACAAACTTAACATATCGGTTTACAACATCTTCCACAAAGCTCTTCCTACCAGTTACTAGCCAATATCAAAAACCAACAATATCAGCAATAACATAAATACCATTACCGGTTCAATTGACATCAATGACAACATATCATTAATGCAATCTATATGCAAAATGCCAACAGCAGGTAGTGGTTGGAAACTGACTTGGTAGTGATGTAAAAATGTTTATATATATCATCTCAAGGCAATATTTCATGAAGTTATGTCTTTGAAAAATAAAGTCATTGAAAAGGTAGTCTAAATGAAAAAAATAGAGTTACAGGATTGATTACCTTCATTTCCAATAGTAGAAGCTAGACATATTAGTGACGAAGAATTACGATTACAAGGTTAATGTATTTTTTTAGTTCTCTCTCAAAAGATTCTATAATAGCTACATCATTGGGCTAGGTGTAGCAAGGGTGTAAAAAGAATAAAGCCATGAGAAAAGGTGTAGAAAAGAGACTTTCACAAGTATAATGGGCAAATGAGTGAACATCGATAGTTTTAGACCAAGCACAAAGTAAGCATGGTACTAGTAAAGGAATAAAATCATAGTCAAAATCCTAAGTGCAACAATGGTCAAGGGTCAAGATTGATAGTGGAGATAAGATTAAACTTGGTGGAGCCTAAAATATATGGAGGCTAGCAAGGCCACAGAGTATTGGCACAATGCAATTGATAGCCTAAAAGTATGATGGAAAGACAATTCATTGAGACACAATCTTGGGACTTGTTTATTTTTTTCTATGAATTTTGTCCAAGTTCTTAAATAATTTCCTATCAAGGCATGCAAAGTAGTATAAAGAATGAATCCTTACTAGTATGATAGTGATAGTGCATCAAAGAGACTAAAGGTATATAAAGTTGAGGACTATGATGAGGAGGAAAATAAAAGTGTTGTCAACCTTTCTAAAACTATGCAATTTGGCGATAAAGAGAAATAATCTATGTTCATATATTTTGATTTAATGCATAAGAAAGATGGACATGTGTATGAAGATCAAATCAGTAACATAATGCCATTGCAAGGGGATCATGCAATTAAAATAAGAAAACAAAGACATGGTGCAACAAACAAAGAAAATGAAATTACAACCATCAACAACAAAGAGTAGTGGATATGGCTAGAAGAAGCCTATGAAAAGATTGGAAAGATGGGCATAGGAGATGGTCCCAAAATAAATATCTATAAAAAGGATAATACGGTAACAACTAAAATAATTGGGGGAACGTGCTATAGACCAATAAAATCAACCACAAACTCAAATCTATTACTAATTTCCAATCGTAAGCACGATAAAGGTAGATTCAAAATTCAACAAAGAAAAATGAAATAAACATAAATGAATTAAGCAAACCATATGTTGTATATGATGCTCATGCCTCCATTTCTCTTCTCCTTCTCGTTGTGTGGGATGACTCTCAGTGTCATAACATAATTCTTGCAGTATGATAGCACGAGAATTTAAAGATTGTAGTTGATCATGATAAAGAATGATGTTAAATTTAGAGATTTTTGGTATTCGAATCAATGATCGGGATTGATTTGACAACAAAAGGATCAATAGTGGAGAATCATTGAGAAAAGTTAGTTGGGAGATGATCACTCAATGTGATTGAATTGATTGGTAGGTTAACTGATTCAACTAACTTAATTAGTGGATAGATGACCTAGTTAAAAAAAGTGATTGATGAGTCAAAGGCCAAGTCAATAGTGGAACTGAGAGTCAGTGGAAATTAGCCATTTTTGGCATGTGATGTAGAGAATAGTTGAAATTAGCATTTCATTAAATATGAAGAAATTTGGTTTTCAAATTGTGGGAGAAATTAAGTTAAATAAATTAAGAATTTCATTTAATTAAGAGGAGATTATTAGTTAATTAAATAATTTGGTATAATTATTTATATGGGAGGATAATGGAAATTGATTTAATTAAACAATAAAGATTATTTAAATAAAGTAAATAAAGGGGATTAATTAAATAATAATATTAAGAAAAATTAGCTAATTAATTAAATAAAAAACTATTTAATTATGGGGCTGGAGGGAAATTCAAATTTTGAATTTGAAAATGAAGAATAATGTTAGTTTAGAAAATAAAGTTAAATTAATTAAATAATTAAAAAAAATTAATTAATAAAGAGGAATAAATAGTAAAATTAGTGTTTGCAGGTGTGAGACAATTTTAGGTGTCTACAATTTTCCCCTCTTTAAGGCAATGTAAGTTTGAGTGTTGTTTCAAAGAAAAATTGATAAGACTCTACCCAATATGTCCCAATGGTGATTGGGTAATGTGGTGCCCCCTCGAGAGATTGTTTGTGTGTTAAAGGCATGAATGATCTCTCAAATGAAGAAGAATGTTCTATGAGAGATAGAAGAATGGTTAGCTTGATGACATATATGGGTTTAATTTGGTAGAAGAGATGGTTGGAGTGATTTATATATTGATTGATTGATTAGATTGATTGGATTGATTCGTAAGATCAATTCAGGTTCTAGGAAGGACACATCCTATATAAGACAAAAGTTAGATGATAGTCTACTTGTAGGAAGGACATATCATGTATAAGATAAATGATATATGATCGTCTAGAAATGAGCGATAAGAAATATGAGTGGGTAGAAGAATTGTTAGTAAGAAGTGAAGAATATGAGTTGATGATAGAAAAGAGTTGATTTGATATTAGATATGGATAAGCATGATTGATTACATAGAATGAGAAAGATGATAGCTTAGTCTTGAACTTGTATTGTGCTTTTACTAGTGTAAAATAATATCATCATTAAGCCTTATTATGTGGCAAATGGATATATTGCACCAAGTTATGAAAAAATAATGGTGAAGACTATCCTTTTGCATAGATAGACATAGTGCAAACAAGGAATGCCTTGACTCATACTAGTGACAATGGATTCTTGCTAGAATATGTGAAGAAGTAACCACAAAGCATGTTAATCCTTATGCAAGAAAGCGTTAGATGACCTTTGACTTGCATAGGATGTTCTGATTATTTTAAATGAAACCCCAATCACACACAAGGAAATTAGTTTTTTGAATAAGGGAAAACAAGTTTTGAAGGGACCCGAAACCCTATACAAAGCGGGTTAATTAGGAGGAACCTGAAACACACATCTAAAGATATTCAAGAATAACCACTAAACGAAACAAACCTAAGATGAAACAGAACAAAGCCAAGAAAGGGGATCGAAAAAGACTGACCCCTCCAAAAAGAAAAGTTGCCTGACAAATAAAAGCATATGCATGAGAATCTGCAGGCAGTCTGATAGCCAAAAGGAGAAACAAACAAGCAAAAAAAAAGCAGTTGCCCATAGGGGTTTTAACAACAGGCCCCCCAAACCTAGAGCAAACAACCAACATTAGGATTTCCCTTTGGATCCCTTCTTTTGGGATCTAAGGGTCATGTCAAAAGAGGACGAAGACCTTTTAGAATGTTTTCTTTTAACTAAAATTCAGCCTTCTTCAACCTTAGCAACCTCAGCTTGCCACTCTGGCAAATCCAATACAGGAAACCCACCGCCCAAGGAGGGGCTAGCAAACATCAAAGAGCCAGCAGGACTAGCAGATCCAGGGCCAAGCACATCCCTGGAAGAAGAAACAGACAAAGGGACAGCTCCAGTAGAAGCATCAGAAGCCGAAACAAAAACAAAAATAGAAACAGGTATAGGGGCAGCACCAACAGACATACCATCCAGAATCCTATCACACCCAGCTGCAGGGGCAGAACCAGCAATCTGTAAAATATCAAGGCCACTAGATGGCTGGAAAGGAATCAAAGTAGGAACACCATTTGAAATGTCAACAGAAGGGACAACACCATCAACAACATCCACTTAAGGAGTATCAGATCCCGTCCCAGGGACCAAGGGAACACAAGGAAATTAGTTGCCCTAGTATTATTATCAAGATAAACTACCAACAAAAAATCAAAGATAAAAATCATGATCCATCCTTGCTCCTCTTCACTTGTGGATATCCTTTAGTAGCATACAAAAATTATCTAAGATAAATCAAAGACTTACTTGACTAAATGAGTCAACATCCATTTAAATCTTATTGCCAAAGATAAGTGTTTCTTGATTTGATGATTGTTTGATAGGATGCCCACCATAGGAAAGATGTATCCATTAGGGCATGAAATTTGATACGACTCCTATTTTAGAAATGATATATTTGTAAAGGCACATTGTTTGATAATGATACTAAAAATTGATAGCCAGTTGATCGGTTAGGTTGTAGGCTAGCTTGGTAGTTTGTTTGTTGATGATTTGTTAAGTTAGACACTTTGATCTATTTTGTATTTGTGTCTACTCGCACATATGTTATCAGAAGGGGATAATTTATTGTGAATTGCAATGGATGGATTATTTTTGTGTATTTTGTTATTTTCAGATTTTTAGGTTTTATGATGATTTTGAGTTTTTGAGTTTTCTAATGTTTTTCGATTTTTTCAAGACCTTTTATGTTTTTTAGATTTAAGATATTTTTTGATATTTTTTGATATTTTGATTTTTGGGGGTTTTTTGTTTGGATTTTTTTTTTTTTTTTTTGTGGGGGGGGTCACTAATTGATGTAAAAGACCAATGTCAAAATTTATTCTCAAGCAAGATGTTTTTATTTGCCCCAATGTCTGGCAAGGCATAAAAAAATATGAATAGATGAAAGAACTAGTGGGATGAAAATGGATAAGTGAAAGATAAAGGTAGCATATGCCTATGGTGGAAATTAACCTCCAGAGTGAGTTGGTTCTTTGATGAAACCTCCTATAAAAATTGGTTTTAACTGATAAAAGGGGGAGAAATCTTATTGTAAATAAAATTCTACTACTAATAGGAGATGATACACCAATAGATATGATACTACTTGCTATCCTACACTTTTATCAGCTTCATAAGACTTGAAATTTGATTCATAACTCAACTAAGACTATGAAATTCAACAATGTTTCATGTGAAGGTTTGAAATATTTTCAATATTGTTTGAAGAAAAATGAATTTTACAACATCCAACTTGTTGAAAAATCAAATAACACAACACATAACTTGAATCTACTATAGAATTTCCTTGTTCTTCAAAGCATTAATGAGACAAAAATAAAGGATTTGAAATAAACCACAATATTTTGATGAAATCATCCATATAACAATGAATAAGACAAGAAAATGCTAGAAGGAATATATTAATCTTCATTGAATACTGATAAAAATCTGATGCTACAATGTTTTTAGTCTGAAAGTATATGAGCTACAATCATCTTTTGTTGTGTAAATGTAGACAAGAAAAAGAACTGACTGAGAAAGATAGATGAGAATAGACTTATAGAAAAGAAAAGATGAAACAACTGAGGATGAGCTGGAGCTTTTTGAAGAACTTCACTTGAATTGGTTGCTTCCTTTCTTGTTTGTATCTTCATCTTGCATGATTGAAGGCTTCTTTGGTTGAATGTGATTGAAAAGGAGGCATAAAAGGAGTTCAAACTAAAGTAAATTGACTAAAGACTGTTGCAATTTTTTTCTTGAAAGGCTATCAACCCATAAGGAGTCATTAATTGTTAATGAGTTGCTGCAAACTGATCTAAAACTCCTTATTTGTACAGTCAAATTGATGTGTGAGTTGAAATCCCACTTATTGCATTATTGAAGAATTGACTGATAACTCCAAAGTTGGTAGGTGGTCGGATTCAGCTCATATTGTGCAAATAAAACCCTTTAAAAACTTTGAAACCCTAGTATTTTTCTCTAAAACCGCTCTTGAACCATGTATACACCTATTAGGCATCCTTTTAGCATGTTTAGAAGGCTTTTTGAAGTTTAAAACCACTTCTTTGTTTCTTTTATATTTGGCATATGATGATTGTGATGTTTTACTACACTTTGTGACCTCTGAGTTTCCATGGTTTGGATGATCTTCATTTGATGTTGAATTGTGGATGAGCCCATGATGGTTGTTACTTCACCTATTTTAAGTCTACTCTCATTTTTAACCTACACCTTGCTATTTGATTTCCCTAAAAATAGTGGCATTGATTGTTATGAGTACTATGTAAAAGATTCATTTGGCTGAAGCGTCTTTTCATGCTCTAGATGCTCATTATCGATCATTGTTTTCTCTTCATGTTCTAGATTTATACCCTTGTTCTTTACAATGTTTTGAAATCCCTTTGGGAAATATATCATTTATTTTTCAACATAGACTGCTCTGTCCTATGGGCATTGTCATCTACTGTTGATTACTTCCTTGACCTTCGCTGCTATTTCTTTGAATGTACTATTTTCTTAATGTGAACTTGCCCTTTGACATAGATGTCTCCCATGATAGTCATATGGGTTGTGATTTTTTTCTTGCTAGCCATACCAACTTAATGGGTTGTGTATTGCCCTTTTATATTCATATATTTAATGTTATTGTGTTAACTCAGGTTTATGACTGCACTTTCAACTCTCTTTGGTGCTTGGAAACTCATATGACTATCTAAGACTATGTATGCATATTGATACAAGGCTATAATCATATGTTTTGAAGCAACCCCTTTGGAGGTCTATCACTATTTTCTAGTAGCTTGTCATTGTAAAGCTCAAACTATCAATGCTCTTCAAAATATCTTCAAGACTACCCCTGTTCACTGAGATGTCTTCACATGTCATGAAGCTTCTTAGAGTGGTTATGCACAGAAATTTATATCCTCCTTGCCCCCTTTTGCAATGCAAGTGACCCATCTATAAAACTTTGTCTACCCTTGAGGCACTGATCAATTGTTTGCTTGTCTTTCTTCTAAACTATCATTGCTTTATATCTAAAACTCCATCTTCTAGCCACTGCTCCTCTGTCAACATCATGACTCTGTTACTTGCGAAAGGGATGCCAGTTATTTGCCATCACCATTAGTGATAGAGGAGAAGAAGAAGAAAAGGAACCATCTATTGACGACAATCCTATCCTTAAGGGATTTTCAGATGTATTTCCTTCAGAGTTACCCAGTATGTCACCCCGTAGAGAGATTGATTTTCATATAGACCTTATTCCAGGAGTTGAGCCAGTTTCAAGAGCACCATATAAGATGACCACAAATGAGCTTAATGAGCTCAAGATGCAGCTTGAGGAACTCCTAGAGAAAGGCCACATTCATCCTAGTGTATCCCCTTGGGGTGCACCAGTCATCTTCGTAAAGAAGAAGGATGGATCTCTCTGATTATGCATGGATTACCGTCAGTTGAACAAAGTAACCATCAAGAACCAATATCCTTTGCCCAGGATCGATGATTTATTTGACCAACTTCAGGGTGCCAAAGTATTTTCCAAAATTGATTTGAAGTCAGGGTACCATCAGTTGAGGATAGTGGATAGTGGATAGCGATATCCACAAGACCGCATTTTGCACTAGATATGGCCACTATGAGTTCACCGTGGTTCCATTCGGTCTTACGAATGCCCCAGCTATTTTCATGAGTCTCACGAATGGAGTATTCCACACATTCCTTGACCATTTTGTGATTGTGTTTCTCAACAACATATTGATATATTCATGGAATGAGGAGGAGCATGAGGAGCACCTGAGACAGGTTTTGCATTGTTTGAGGGATAATCAGTTATATGGCAGTTTGTTGAAGTGTGCTTTCTTTAGAACAGAGGTCAAATACCTTGGTCATGTTATATCCAGTGATGGGATCTCAGTTGACCCATCAAAGATCAGAGCCATTATGGATTGGCCAGCACCAACCGGTGTGACAGAGATCAGGAGCTTCATGGGCTTAGCAGGTTATTATCAACATTTTGTTGAGGGATTCTCTAGAGTCGCTCATCCTATTACTTCTCTTCAGCGTAAAGGGAAGAAATTTGAGTGGACGAAGAAGTGTGAGAAGGCCTTTCGGGAACTTAAGAAGGCACTTACTAGCGCACCTATCCTTGTAGTGCCAGATCCCTCAGCTGACTTCATGGTTTGCACAGATGCTTCCCTAGAGGGTTTAGGAGCAGTTCTTATGCAAGATGGCAGAGCTATAGCTTTTGAGTCTAGGAAACTTAAGACTCATGAGCTTAACTACCCTACTCATCACCTTGAGCTTGCAGCAGTAGTGCATGCACTTGTGAGGTGGAGACATTTCCTTTTAGGTCATCATTTTGAGTTACACTCAGACCATCAGATCCTTCAGTACATATTCACTCAGCCGAATCTTAATGCACGTCAGAGGAGATGGATGGAATTCTTGTGCGAGTATGATTTTGACGTTCACTACATCAAAGGGAAAGAAAACATAGTTGCAGATGCTTTGAGTAGGAGACGTCATGAGGTATACACCATATCTATGGGCACAGATTTGAGAGATCGGATAATGCAGCAGTTGCCAGAGGATGGATGGTATTTAGAGGTTTTCCAGGCTATACGATCTCAGGAAACTTTAGAAGGGAAATATGTGGATTATTCCTTAGAGTCTGATGGATTATTACGCCATAGAGGGTGCATCTATGTACCTTCTTCCAAGGGATTGCGGGAGTTCATTATCATAGAGGCTCATAGAGCTTCTTATGTGGCACATCCTGAAGTTAAGAAGATGCATGCAGACTTAAGGTAGTTATATCATTGGCCAGGAATGTGGTAGCTTATTGCTGAGTTAGTAGCCCAATGCCTCAAGTGTTAGAGAGTCAAGGCAGAGCACCGCCATCCAGGTGGGTTGCTCCAATCTCATGCTATACCAAAGTGGAAGTGGGATACTATATCCATGGATTTCATCATTGGTCTCCCTATGTCATCTCGTCGCCATGATGCCATCTTGGTGATGGTTGACAAGTTGACCAAAGTGGCCCACTTTTCACCAGTTCGTACCACCTTCACAGCACCAGCAGTAGCATAGGTGTTCTTGCGGGACATTGTCAGACTTCATGGCGTTCCACGCAAGATCATTTCCGATAGGGATTCCCTCTTCACTTCTTCCTTTTGGAAGGCATTACAGGCAGCTATGGGTACCAAGCTCAATTTCAATATAGCCTATCATCTGGAAATGGATGGTCAGACAGAGAGGGTTAATCAGGTGTTAGAGGATATGCTTCGCACGTACGTCATGGATCACCAGACTAGATGGGAAGAGTACCTTCCCTTAGTGGAGTTTGCCTATAACAATGGGCATCACACATCTTTGGGGATGCCACCCTATCAGACATTATATGGCAGACCTTGTAGGACACCATTGAGTTGGGACTGCATAGAGGACAGAGTTGCTATTGGTCTTGAGATAGTTCGGGCTATGGAGCAGCAGGTGGATTTGATTAGGCAACGTCTTAGAGAGGCACATGATAGACAGAAGAAGTATGCAGATGCGAAGAGGATAGATCATAGCTACTTGGTTGGAGACAAAGTCTTCCTGAGAGTGCGACCGCATAAGAGTCCAATCCATTATGGAAAGGGTTCTAAGCTCGCACCTCTATTTGTAGGACCATTTGAGATCCTTGAGAGGATAGGACCAGTTGCCTACCATTTAGCATTACCACCTAGCCTGTCGCACATCCATGATGTGTTTCATGTTTCAGTTTTGAGGAAATATATATATGATGAGTCTCATATTCTAGATTGGGATGCCTTGCAGGTGGAGTCAGACGGGCAGCTAGCTTTGGAGCTCATTCGCATTTTGGCACATCGGATGTTGGCCCTTTGAGGTTGAGAGCTGGACTAGGTTAGGGTCCAATGGGATTGCTATGATGAGGTTACAGCTTCATGGGAGGATGCAGCACGTATGAGATCACAGTACCCCCACCTTTTTGATGAACTCCAGGAGGAAGTTCATGCCTAGAGGGGGAGGGTGTGAGGCCCTACCCTGACTCATCTTGGCATTTCTATTATTTTCATATTGAGACTATTATGGATGCTTTACTTTATGCATTATGGATTTAGAACTTATATGATTCCATGATTTGGATAACATTGACGTATATTGATGCTTCATTTTTATGCTTTATGAATATGAAACTTTATATATTGCTAGAATAGAATTACTTTGAAATGATGAATGTCATTATTGGATTTGAAGGACTTCATTTTGATGATAGAAATAGGATGCTTATAATATGAATGGATCAATTTTGAGGATTATGATAATTGCTTATGTGGAATCAATTGGAATATATGAGATATTGATTGTTACTATCAATTGTATGAGTGTTTGATGTGTATTGGAATTCATGTGTTTCATAATATATTTGTGGTTATTTGGAATTACTAATGTGTTAATTGAGATGCGCAGGAAAATTATCCATGTGACCATGGAAATAATATGGAGAACCAAACCTAGACCTATGTACGTTTGTTAAGACAGGGGTTGTCTATTTGGAGAGACAACACCCCGTTTGTATTGTATTTTATTTGTGAAAGTAAATGATGCATGTGTGCTAAATTGATTTTATTAATTTGTGTAATCCTACAAGAGACAAATTCCATGTGTGATTTTTTATAATGTATTTTATTGTGTCACTTGACACGTGCTGATTAGTGTCATTGATTTTGACTTGTCTCTTGGATGGAGTTTTGTGTCTACCAAAGCCATTTCAAACATATGAGTGTGGTCCCAAATTTGCCTTGGGTAGGGAGTCTTGGGAGTGGTCAACTCAGGTTTGACCCGTAGGTTAACTTCAGTTGGGTTTCTAAGGGGTTAAATGGACTCCTAGGGTCAGTTTTAGGGCTTTTCCAAAAGTCCAAAGTGTATACCTATGGGTTAGGGGTATTTTTAAACATGTGACTACTCCCATGTGACTGTTTAGTCACCTCAAAAAGTGGTTTTCCCAAGGTGAGAGAAAATTCAACTTAGAAGGTTCCTCCTAAGATAGACAACCTTCCCTTTTGGTGTCAGACTCTCTTCCCCATCCTCTCTTACCTTTTCTCTTTCCATTTTTAGCAACATGTAAGAGGTTGGGAAGAACAAACAATGGGAACTCTCACTTTACCCAAGGGGTTGGGAAGAGTGAGAGAGGCCTTCTTAGGCAAGGATTAGGGACTTAGTGAGTTAATCACCCACTCTCCATTGTTGGAGATCATGCAAATTTTTGAAGAATAGTTGTAGGATAGAAATTTTGGTCAAGTGTTGGTGAAGAGTTTGTGTGGATTTGGGCTGCTCATCCCCAACTAAATCTATCAAACCTTTGGGCAGATTAAGGTTGGTTCTTACTCCCTTTTGTTTATGATGTATATGATTGTTTGGAGAAATGCTTGTATGGAAAAAGATGCGTATATGTATTTTCCTTTGTAGAAGAAAATGTAATTTCCTTCCTTTGTTTCTTTTTATGTTTCTTGTATTGGGAGTGTCCAAGGCCTTCTACTCTTGGGAGAGTAGGATGGTCTTGGGGTGGAAGAAGTATGACAGCCTTGGGTGAGAGGCTCTCATTTATGGAGAGTGATCTCAAGGGTGTTCTTTGTGACCCTTGCTGCATAGCCTTGTGTATGCATTTGGGGGTCATAAGGGGAGAAGATATGGCTTATATGCCTTTGGGGGGCATAAGGGTGTGAAGATGTATTTTGTTGTATTTTGGTTGCCATGAGGTGGCTTGAGTTGTTCCATGCTTGCAGTCTCCCCATTGTTGTTGAGTGTTTACCTGTTTGTTTTGTTGTGAATGTTTGTGTGTAACCCATCTAGTGCTTGGTTCTCCAAGCTCAGGGGTGGCTTCTAGTAAGCCTAGGCTAGGAGGTGAGCACTCCACGGTCAAGTCTTTGTTCTATTTGCAGGTTGTTTGGGATGGGAAGGAAAGGAAGAAATTAGTTGTTGGTTTTTACTTAAGTTGAAGAAAAGATTTTAAAAAAAAGAGTTGTACTTATTATTGTATCTTTGCAAAGGATAGCCAAATGATGTATTTATTTTCCAAAAGTAAAGAAATGCATGTATTTTATTTAAAGTTCTCTTTCAAAGGAAAGGAGAAACTAGAAGGGTTTTCAAACCCCTTTGTATTTGTTATCTACATTGTATACTAAGTATGCTTTAAAGAAATGCTTCATTCTATTAATTTACCTTTGCAAAATGAAATGTGTATTACTTTTATCAAGTCCCTATAGTTACTAAAATGATATTTGTTGTGATCTTGTCATATAGAAAAATATAAGTTCATTTATTTCCTCATGTAAGTAAACTTATGGAAAATGGGAAAAGCAGGCACATAGGCCTTTGATGTTAAATACAACTACAAATTTAGTGAAATAGGTTTTAATATATTTAACTTTAAGTTGTTATTTTTAATGTTTCCTAGGCTAATATAGTTGTTGTTATAGTTTATTACTTTCTGTCATTTAATTAATTGCAGGAAAATGAAACTAATTAGTGATACATTTCTAAAGTTAGCATCTAAGATTTGCAAAAGAAAAATATATAAAATAGAGCTTGTTGTTGGTGTGTATTTTAAATATTAGTTTACAGAATGCTTATGACATAAAAAAAAAATAAGGCAAAATATAAAGCTCACATATTCAGCCTATTAGAAATGAATATATCACCCATTATCATGCTGTAAATGAAATTATTAATTTCTGCATATATAAAAAGATTAATCAGAAAGGAAACTTATAGTTTGCTAAAGTGTGTTATTGAAAAAAAATATATACCTATATTTACATATAAATGTACCTATATTTATATATAAATGTACCTATATTTATATATAAATGTATATATATATATATATATATATATTGGTTTTATTATTTAAAAAAAAATATACAAAAAAAAAATGTAAAAAAAATATATACTAGTGCAGATGTGCTTTACCCCCCCCCCCCCTCAGCCCTACGGAAATGCACGCAGGCGAGGAGGGGGAAAGTGCCCCCGCGCTGTGGGTGGCGACCCCCAGCAGCGGCCGTAGTCGCCTCTGTGGGCCGCAACCCACAGTCGGGGAAGCTTCGGCTCCCCCCCTGTGGGCGGCGCCCCGCAGCGGCGGCGCAGCAGGGTCTGCGGGCCGCGTACCACAGTGGTAGCCTTGGTTGCCTCTGCAGGTCACGACCCGCAGGCACGGCTGCGGTCGTCCCTGCAGGGAGCTCCCGCAGGTAGCCTCCGCCACCCCTCCCCGCTCCCCTCTCCCCTTCCCTTCACAGTCCACTCGGCCTCCTCCGCCATGTGTGAAAACTTCGCCCCTTCGACTCCGCCCAAAGCTAAAACCCAGACCGCCGCCTCCTCCCTCTTGACCCTGCAACAAGCTTGGATTTCGGCCTTAGGGCAAAAGGAAAAAAAAAAAAAGATGTTAATACAAAAATATAATAAGATGAAAAAAAAAAGAAAGAATGAGTTTAGGGTTGCCACACCCAAGGTATATATGCAACCCTAACCCAATTCGGGTTAGGGTTAGCATAAAGATTTTAGATTCTTGTTTTTAAAAAAAATAGAAAAAAAAAGGGGGGAAATACCCATTTAAATTTTGAATAGGGTTTTCCCCATCCCCATAACTTAATAATATATGTTAGTTTGGTTTTAATAAAGGAACTTTTCATCCTCCACATATATATATATATATATATATATATATATATATATATATATATATATATATATATATATATATATATATATAGGTAAATATATATCTAGTACACACACATATATCTGTGTGTGTGTATATATATATGTGTGTGTGTGTGTATATATATATATATGTATATATATATATATGTATATATATATATATGTATATATATATATATGTATATATATATATATATGTATATATATATATATGTGTGTATATATATATATATGTATATATATATATATATATATGTGTATATATATATATATATGTGTGTGTGTATGTATATATCTATATATCTATATCTATATATATATATATACACATATATACTAGATATATATTTACCTATAGATATATATATATATACATACATATGTATATATATACATATGTATATACATATATATATATATATATGTATATACATATATACATATGTATATACATATGTATGTATATATATATATATATATATATATATATGCAAAATTGTGTATATATATATATGGACAATTAATATCTAATTTTAGATTAATAGATTTACGTTCATATTTTTATTTGATGCATTAAATTTAAATTCTTTGGAGATTGACCTTTAGGGAGTTATAGTGATTTTATGTAAGTCATGATGGCCCCTTTAATTTGAATTTATTAGGCACATTTAATTAATGTTAATTTTGCATAATAGGTTTATTAATCTAAGTGTTAGGACTCATTAATTTATTTCCTAGCAATTAAAAGGCCTTTAGAGATTAATTATTTCTCTTGTCAATTTAATTTTGAACCTTGTTTAAATGAGTTAATTATTTATTCATTGAAGGAATAATATTAACTCCTTGGAGGAACAACATCCCGTTTTTAAATATAAAATAGTTTTCACCAAATCAATTTAGTTTGTAGATTAGTTCAAAACTTAGTTAAGACAAGCCTTGTTATTGCTTTATTTAGCAAATTTAGTTTTATTAAGTTTTTAAAATAAAAAATTTATTCCGTTTGTGCCCAAAAGTTTGGGCATGACACTATATACCTCAGTGATTGTCCATCTGAAGGTTGAATGTCACGACCATCCCTAGGTCTCTTCATTATGCTTCTCCTCTTTATGATTTCTCGGACATGTTTGAGCTAGAAGTGTTACCTTTTTTGTATATATACATTCATTATTCACTGCTATATGTATTGTCACCTTCATTCTGAGATCCCTAAGGCCTAAAATTCAAAGTTTATTAGGCATTTTAATAGATGATTTCTCCTTTGTTAGAAACACTGCTCTTGGCTCTTGGGATAGCCCTTATAAAAACATTAGACCTGTTGCTATATAAATGCTTAGACTTCTAGCTTTCACTATCTTTTGTATGGTGATGATATTCATTGCTTTCATTGTTTCTTGACAATGATTCGTAGGTCTACCATCACTATTCCTCCTATTAGATCCTCCTCCAAGATTTTCTTGTCCTTTGTAGGACTGTCACCTTCTTGACTGTGTGTCACCATGTTCACTGTCTCTCGTAGATCTTTTCTATTCCTTTTGGCTTATAATAGTAAACACATAAACTATGTTTTGGCATGCACCTTTGTCTTTCATTGACATCTCTATTCATATGGGAGGAATGCTCATTTATAAGGTCATTGACCTTACTATTCCATAACTTGATGGATGTCAAAAAATGCTCACTAGACTGCCTTTATTGCTTGTGGGTTGCTTTGAAGGCATGATTGACATAACTATTCTCATGGATGCTTTTGTACCTTTGAACTTGTATATTTCCTTTATATAAGAAGATTCTTTATGACTACTTATTGGCCTTCTTATGTTGTTGTATCTTCTTTGTGGTAGAGTATTATCACTATTTTGGATTACTGATGCTTTCAATAATGGTCACTATTGGTTGCCTTTATCAGCTTGCTAGAGTGTTGAACCATGATGGCACAACCAAACATTGTAGAGCTTCTACTATTGCACATTGCTCCTTTTGTTATGCAATGATTGAGTTATTAAAGAATGCATCTGTATATGCTCTCTTGGTGGATCTAGATCTACAACAAAACATTGTTAGGCCATCCCTGTGTGCTGCTATAGGCCTTTGGGGTGTGACTTAGGATGTTCTTTGCTGCAAAACTTAGGGTTTTTTATTATTGAGCAGTCTTTCCTTTTGTATTGTATCTTGATACTCTTTAATTCCTCCTCACAAATAAATTTCCATTCTTGACTGCTCTTTTGCCTCTTGGAGATGTGTTTTTCAAAACCTACCTCATTTTAATGAAGGGTTATCTACTAGTGTTTTGTTATTTTGCATGATAGAAGGGCAAGAATACATGATAGACCACTATTTGATGCTTTTCTTTGCATGATATTCTAGCATCCAACTTTTTGTAAACACTACTTTATTTATAATAGAGGGAAAAAAAGACATAGTAAAAACTCACAAATGTCTCTTTCAAGCCTCCGCGTGCCTACAAACCATTTTGGGGTAAAACTTGCACTCTCCTTGAGTTGCCTCTCTACTTATTCCTTTAAAATCTACCATTTTTCTCTTTAATAGATTCTTCCTGCTGTGGTGTTTCAGATTTCATGTCTCAATCATTGGAATGGCTCCTTGACTATTGTTGAGACTGAGGTGTGAAGGCATCAAAATTTGTATGATTCTTTTGCTAATATCACCATTAAGGACCTGAAAGACCCTAGCCGCCATGAAAGGTATGCAAGCTGCACTTAAGGTTAGGACTAAAGCTAGAACAACTTGAAAGCTTGCCCTGACTCCATGTGAAAACTCACAAAAAGACCCTCTTTCTTATAATCTGGAGCTAATGATCCATGTGAACCTTATCCATGAAAAGCTATATTTTGAACTTTTGACACATTGGAACCTGGAAAGTGCCCCTTTTGACATAATTTAATTCCCTCCAAACCTTTAAATGATTTTTTTAAAATATTAAAGTCTTTGTAGAAACTAGTAAACTTTAATTTCAAATGAAAGCTCAATTTTCCAGATAAACATAAAGTTTAAAAGATATGTGATATAATTTTTCCTCTTTTTCCTTTATAAATCTTAATCCCTAGAGTGCATAAAACCTTATGCGAGTATATTTTTTATTTTGTGAGCAAAAAATATGTAACAGGAATCAAAGTTGATTTAGTTTCCAAAGACTATCTCATGATGAGAGAACATGTTTATCCAAGTTAGGGAATTTTTATAACAATGTAAGGTTTTAGTATGGTGAATTGATGGTATGGGGTCCACAAGAATGGACATGTCAAGAGGATTTTGGAAACATGGTTTGCATTTTATTTCTTTCATTTTGATCAGGATCAAGGGATGGATTTGGATAGGATGGAGATAGGATATGGGAAGCAAAATCAAGGGTAATAATGGGTGATTGAAATAAGAAATGGATAAGATAAGGGATACAAACTAAAGGTTGTGGATAAGGTGAAGCAGATAGGATGCATGATGCGTATGGAGATCGTTAGCCTTGTCAAGAGAAAAGGTGAAAAGAAAGATGGATGTAGACAGGATGATGGATAGTGGGGAATGAGGGATAATGGGAGATGTGACATGAAGATAGCATAAATGAAACTTGCCCCCAAGTATAGAGTGAAATATGATGATAGATTACACATGATGCCTATTTTCTAAGCTTTCATAACGGTACTTGCCCAAGGCACCATAAGAAGTGGTTTTCATCGATGGATGAATTATTTCTCTTTATTTTTGTTTATATTTCATTTTTATTTTATTTTTAATTTTTCCTTTTTTCAATTTTTGGCTTTTTGGAAGAGAATGGATGCATGATAGGAGATTGAGGAAGCATTCAAGCATCTTGTACTTTGGATGATACCCTTAAAAAATGTGCTACAATGGACCATGGCTATTGAAAGTATGCTCAAATATATTGGTAGGGTGATAGTAAAGGGAGATGAAATGGATGATAAGATGGAATTGGGAAGTGATTCATGCAAAGGATTGGATGGGAGGGATAGAAGGATGGAAAAAAGGTGTTGGATAATGGATAGAATGTTGGAAGATTTGTGTTTGGGTGGATGAAAAACTTTTCAAGATCAACATTGACACGCACTTTGAGGGATGGTGGAGTGATGGAGGACAATTGGATTTTAAATTTTAAGATTTTGATGGAGGAATAGATGTGGATTTTAGGACATAAGGACCCAAAGTGAATAAAGGGGGTGATGAAGAATTTAAGATAGTGAATTTTGGGACATAGAGACCCAAAATAGATTTGAAAGGCAAGAGATGTTTAGATGGAGGAATGAAGGAATCCTTGTGAACAAAAAGTTTGGATGTCGATTTTTATTTTTATTTAGCATGTAGTGCTTCTATGAGTGACTTGGGAATCAACATAGTTTTTTATTTCTCTTTCCTTTGTGGTTCTTTAGAATGCATTGTTTATATGCACGACTTACGAATCCACGTGGTTTTTTATTTCTACTTTTGCTTGATGGGCCTTTGTGGCCTTTTGGATATTTATTTTTACTTTTTGATCAATTTTTTATTTGATTTGACATGTCTTTTAGAAGGGACATGTTAATATTTTGATGTATATGAATTTTTGTAATGATTGAAAAAATTGGGGGAACATGCAATAGACCAATAAAAGCAACCACAAATTCAAATCTATTACTAATTTCTAATTTTAAGCACAATAAAGGAAGCATTTAAAATTCAACAAATAAGCATAAATCAATTAAGCAAACCATATGTTGAACATGGTGTTTGTGCCTCCATTACTCTGGCTCTTAATGTCATAGCACAATTATTGCAATAGGATAACACAATAATTCAAATATTGTGGTTGATCATGATTAAGAATGATGTTGAATTTATAGATTTTTGGGATTTGAATAGGCGATCAAGATTGATTTGACACTAGAAAGATCAATGGTGGAGAATCATTGAGATAAGGTAGTTGTGATATGATCACTCAACGTGATTGAATTGATTGGCAAGTTAACTAATTTGACTAACTTAATTAGTGGATAGATGAGAGTCCAAAAAAGTAATTTCAAAAAAGGTGGACTAACTCACTAGATAGAAAAATTGATTGGTGAGTCAGAGGGCAAGTTAGCAGTGGAACTTGAGAGTCAGTGGGAGATAGCCATTTTTGACATGTAATGTAGGAGGATGAATGAAATTAACATTTCATTGAATTTGGAGAAATTTGGTTTTCGAAATGTGGGAGAAAGTAAGTTAAACAAATTAAGAAATTTATTTAATTGAGAGGACATTGTTAGCTAATTATATAATTTAGTATAATAATTTAATTATCAGAGGACAGTGGAAATTTGATTTAATTAAATAGTAAAGATTATTTAATTAAAGTAAATAAAAGGGATTAATTAAATAATAGATTATTTAATTAATATTAGAGGAAAATTAGCTAATTAAAAATTAAAAAATCTTTAATTATGATTTTGGAGGGAAAGCCAAATTTTGAATTTGAAATGGAAGAATAATGTTAGTTGAGAAGAATAAATTCAAATTAATTAAATAATTAAAATTATTTAATTAATAAAAAGGAATAATTAGTAAAATTAGTGCTTGCAGGCATGTGACGACTTGTTGTAGTAAGGTGTGTGATATCTTATCAAAGTCCAAGGGCTCTCTATGAATGTATGGTTATAAATATTTTTTCATGAGTATATTCAAGAGTGAGAAACATGATTGAATATCTATTAGAAAACAACAGTGAAACCAAAAATTTCAACCAAACATGACAAGGATTGTTTATCAATCTATTTTAGGGGTAGCACAGTGCAGATGGAACACTCATCCATGATAGTCAAAGAAAGAAGGACAACATTTTATCAACATGATATATCTATAAAGGAGTGTGTCTATATGAAAGACAACACAGTCAAGGTAGTGAAAGCATAACAAACAAATGAATGGCAATACAAGTGGATAACAACTACTACAAAGTTATTAGACAAAAGGGTTTCCAGTGTAAGGGTAGTTGAATCTCTCTGAGGATGGACTCAGTCTCTAGAGAACAATGGAGGCTAATGAGTATCCATTTCATATGATACTAAATAATGAAAAATTAAAAACATCCAAATGGAGAACTTTGACAAAGGAGGACAGTCCCTACTATTCATGCATTCAAGAAAACTAAAATACAATCCTAGTAGCTTTAAAAAGACAATTCCCTTGATAGTGGTAGATATTGAACCCTTAGTGATACTCATATTAGTCAAATAATGGCATAACAATCCCATAATAGATTGTTTATGATAGCATTGGTGCCAATCGTGAAAACTTGAAAAGCAATGGTAAGGTAATACATGATAGAGTCCACACATAATAGTGATCAAATGAACATAAAGTGAAGGTGATGACACTATTATAGAAGGTAGTCTTGTAATGATATATATGTGTCTGAAAGGCATAGTTGACAATAAGAAGTGAATAAAGTAGCAGAGTTGATGATGAAGACTCTCAAATGGAAACAACAGGTGGTTGTTATAAATCCTAGAAGATCACCTATGCCCCTAAGAATTGTTCAACCTTTTCAACTCTTTTTCACATGGTCTACTTGAGTGGAGAATAGTTTGAATAAATTTTAAGACATTTATGGCAACATTAAAAACTTGTCTAGCTATTTAAGGGGGTAGTTTGACCAATCATCTACCTATCTAGGAGAGTGGAGATATAGTTTCAAGAATATTATAGCATTTTTTAGAGCTTTCAAGAGGGATGAAACTTAAAAGTTAAAGATCCTACACCTACTTAGAGCATTTTTAGGAGTCAATTGAGTGGAGGACTCCTAGCCTCAAGATGAGGATAAATAACTTGTAAAAGCAAATAATGTTATTTTAATAGTCTTTAAATCATATCTTATTTTCTCTCCAATGTTTGATAGAAAAATAGGATGCCTAGGAGTCATTATTCTCAGTTCTAACATTTATTTTTCCAAGTATAATATTTCAGTAGGCTCTTTCTAGCAAAATATTATTTTGTAACTCAAAAAATAGTCTTTAGAGGATTGAAAATAAATGTATTCACACCATTTTAAAGCATTTTTTTAGTCATTTTTAGAATATGTATTATTGTTGCAACACCTTAAGTCGATAAAGGTCAACACTTTTTTACCGTCGATACCCTATTGTATTATGTTTGAATCAATGTATTCACACTATTTTGAGGCATTTCTTTAGTCTTTTTTAGAATATGTATTGTTGTTACAACACCTTAAGTCAATAAAGATCAACCATTTTTAATTTTCAATACCTTGTTCTATTATGTGAAAATTGGGTAATTGATTTTCTTTCTTGTGATTTGTTATGAATCCTCAAATGAATGTGTTTTTGATTACGGGAAAAACAAGTTTTGAAGGGATCCCGAAACCCTTTACAAAAGATCCTTAAAAGATAATAGCATTAAGAAACATGAAAAGATAGACTGCAAAAAAACCAGCACAGTTATGGGCAAAAATTAGCAAAAAAACCCAACAAAACCAGCCACATCCAACCATAACATAAAAAAGATAGAAGACAAATTACTTAATTTTTTTTACGGCATTAGCCAAATTTCTGCAAATCCCTTGCAAATCTCTAATATTATCCCTAAGCTTAGGGATATCCTTGGAAGAGGCCACAACAGCTTTTTTCATGCTCGCCCTTGTTCTTTTTGCCGCACCACTAGGAGCACTTTCCACTGTCCCTGCCTCGATAGCATCCTCATCAATATCTAGGTCCACGACAGGTTTGGAGGTGCTGGAACCATCAAGGAACTTAGTAATTTCCTCTAAATTCTTAGTCACGGAGGTAAGGATATCCGGAATCATTACCAGAAAGTTTTTCATAGTTATTTTTCCTTCCTCCAGATTACCAATCTGAGCTTCCAGCTTCTCCACTTTTTCCTCCATGCCTTTATTCCACTGTTCCTGTTTTATTTCATCTTTCTTCCCTTTCTCTTCCTGTTGCTTATCAGTTTTTTCCAGATTCTTGACTCCTTCATAAACCCACCTATCAAAACCCATACGAGCCTCGGACTGGTTTTTGAGTTTATCCTGAATTATCCCCTCTCCGGCTTTATCTTGATCCCTTCTCGAATTCTCCTTGTCCTTCTCCTACTTAGTTTCCTTGTCCTTCTCCTACTCAATTTCCATTTCCCTTTCCTCATTAATCTTATTGTCCTACTCCTCCATTGGTTGGTTGTTAACATTTCCTATACTTCTATGGGTAGGACTATTCTGATTAGAAACATCCTCAGCTCCTCCTTCCTCTTCCCTCACTTCCTTTTTTTTCTAGCTCTCCTCTCTTTCAGACTCATCGGTCTCCATCTCACTTCCATCTTTTCCAATGTCCTCTGAATCAATCTCTGTATCCTTTTGATTACCCTTATCCTCTTGAATTTTCTCTATAGTAGCTTTTTACCCTTTTTGCTCTATGTCAACTCATCCTTGGTAGGCCCACCTTCCTCCATCTTCCTCTTTCCTTTCCCCAGTGACACCTACAATCTTTTTTTTTCCCAGATAGCTATAATCTTGCAATGCTCATAAATGAGCAAAATAAGACCGCAATGAAACACAGGCAAAGAAGGGTTCTTGCTATGATTATTCAAAGACCGCAAATGAGACCTAAAGAGGTAATAGGGCAAATAAATCCTCTTCTCATGTCTAAAATGATTTAAAAGCACAAAATGGTATGTGTGGACCCTGGTAAAATGACCCTCCACAGTAATATATTCCATAATTGCATTAAACACAAAACCCCAGATTTTCTTAATATTGGAAGCATCATAATACCCCCGTAGCTTTTCCTATTTTCTCTCTCTCCTTCTCTTTACACGGAAAAAGATTAACTGCATTATTAGACACTTTCAGGTCTCTAAAGAAGTTAAGACCAGAATGGGGCATACCTATGACCATCGCAATAAGGTCTGCATCCAGCTTAAACCTAACACCATGAATTTTGAAGAAGCCATTTATCCATTTTTCAGTGACTTTGGTGACTGATAGGTTAGCTCTGCCTTTATCATAGTCGACCAGCTTTTCCATGAAATTTCTCATGATTCCTTTCTCCAGCTTTGCCCAAACCTTAGGCATCTCCTTCCATGTGGAAATATTATCAGGTTCCTCTCTTCTTAGATCCCCCCCCCATTTTAGATTTTGTTTTACAATTTCTCTTCTTCTGCAACTTCGGAGCTTTCTTCCAAATGACACTCAAATTTTTGAAAATGCATACCCACAAAGTGTGAAAAAAATTAATGTTCTTGATTAGGACTTTGTCCTTCTGACGTGTCATCATTACCTTTCTAAAAATTAGAAGTTTACTCATTAAAACTTTCATGATTAATCGTGCGATCCATCTTTCCCCATAAAGTTGTCCTTTCTGATAAGTTCTTTAATATTAAAATCAATATTAACTTCCCCATTCCATATACGTTGAGCTTCGAAAATTACGCCAAGGTTCGCTAACCCATCCGCAACCCCATTTTTTTCTCTAAAGGCATGTTCAATGATAACAGATTTAAAGCTAGCAATAATGTCTCTAGCTTTAAAAATAATATTTTCTATCATCCACGAAGGCTCAATTTCTCCCTTAAGGCACTTAATTATGTTAAGTGAGTCTCCCTCCAACCATATATTATCATGATTAAGATCTTTTTCTATAATCAAAGTATTCAAAGCCACAGAGCCTTCATCATAATGACTACTTTGATTACCCAAAGGGTCAGCAACTACCACAAGGAAACTTCCAGCAAAATTCCTGACAATGCCCCCATAACCATCTTTCCTCGGGTTCCCCTTAGACACCCCATCAAAGTTGGCCTTAATCCATCCTTGAGAAGGAAAGCACTAGACAAGACTATCCCTACCCTTATCCATACTATTTTTGTTATTGGATAGGTTCCATCTTTCATTAAAGCCTTCTTTAGCAACTAAACCATGATCTGTTCCATTTAAACATTCAAAAATCCCTCTATAGATTTTATCCACCACCACTTCAGGGCTAGCACTTTTATCCCTAAAAATCCTATTGTTGCACTCCTTCCAGATATTCCATATGACATTAGGGAGAGTAAGTTTCCAAAGCTCAACATTCTTAGAATTGGAAGTAGGACAATACCGTTACTGCCAAAACTCTTCCAGAGAGTTCGGGAAAACCCAGCTCAACTTCCATCTACTAAAAATAATATCCCAGATTTCCTGACTGAAAATACACTGGTAGAGGATATGACAAGTAGACTCCTCCTCTGTGCAACAAAGAGAACACCTGTTAGGAAAAACAAATCCATGCTTATGGAGATTATCCAGAGTTAGCACCTTATTTTGGATAAAAATCCAAAATAAGATATTAATTTTGGTCGCCAACTTCTTTATCCACACTTTAGCCCACAAAGGGATCTCATCCAGAACTTTGTTGTGGATAGACACCGCTGAAGACACAGAATATTTCTCATCCAAATTTTACCTCCAAATCAAACAATCCTCAACACTGTCCATAAAAATTTTAGAAGAAAGCAAAATCTCTAAAAATTCTAATCCCGAACAAAGTTGGCTGAACTCAATCCACTTCCCATTTCTCCAGTAGTCTCTGACAAAGACTCCATACCTACTTTTGAACCAGTCTTTCCATTCCTTAAGGATAGGAATTTCCTCCAACGGTTTATCCATAAGCCATCTATCCTCCTAGAACCTAATAATTCTCCCATTCCCCAATTTCCACGTTCTTCCAGCTGCTGCCCAAGCTTTAGCCGTTTGAACTGCATTCCAAATTGCAGAGCCTTCAACAACACAAAAGAATTCTCCATAAATTCTTCCTCAGAAGGTTGCATGTAAAGGTATTTCTTTTTCCAAATTAAATTTCATTCTCTTTCCTCCCCTTTCATTTTCCAAATGTGTTTAGCTAACAAGGCATTATTCATAGTTATAATATTCCTTAATCCCAAACCCCCATAAGCCTTAGGAGTACAAATATTATTTCATGCAATAAGGGGGATTCTATTTTTATCTTCCACTCCTGACCATAAGAATTTTTTTTGAATTCTTTCAATTGCCTCCCTAAACTTTCTGGGGATTTTGAATAGACTAAGGGCATATATAGGCAAATTTTGAAGGGCAGCTTTAATCAACATCACCTTACCCACTTCGCTAAGGAGGGCTCCTTTCCATCCAACCAACTTGGAATTGAATCTATCAACCAGCTTCATCCATAAATTCTCTGAAGGCTTCAAGCATAGAGGGAGACCCAAATAGGTTGAAGGAAACTCAACAATTTTGCATCCAAGGATTCTTTCTATCCTTCTTTGTCTATCCACAGGGGTATTGATGAAGATCAAAGAACTCTTATCCCAATTTATTACTTGACCAAAAGCAGTTTCATAGGAATCCATAACACTCTTCATGTTTCTCTCTTCCTTAATGGTAGCTTCTCCCATAGTGATCGAATCATCAACAAAATGTTCATGAGTACAGGTTATGTTGGAAGATGAAGGTTTAAGGCCTTTGAGTTTCCCTTCTTCCACATTTCTCATAATAAATCTACCCAAACTTTCAGCCAAAATAGTAAACAAGATAGGAGAGATGGGATCCCCCTATCTTAGGCTTCTAGAACTTTTGAAGAAATTGGAAGGGGGTCCATTAATAATAACTATTGAGGTAGAAGTTCCAGTCAACTGAGAACAAAGTTGAATCACCTTTTCCCCAAACCCAAAAGCTTTCATAATTTTGAAAAGGAATTGCCAATTCACTCTGTCATAGGCCTTACACATGTCCAGCTTAAGAAAAAAGCCATGTTTTTTAGTAGCAGTTAAAGAATGAATATTCTCATGAATAGAAATAATAGAATCCAGAATATGTCTACCAGGGACAAAACCATTCTGCTGAGCTGAAATAATGTGGGGGAGAATATCCAGCATATTAGAAGTAAGAACCTTAGATATAATCTTGTAAATAGAATTACAAAGGCTAATAGGTTTGAACTTATTAAGAGAGTCAGATCCGGAGATCTTAGGAATAAGAATGATAAAGGTAGCATTTAGTTCTTTTAAAATCCTCCTTGAACCAAAGAATTCTTTAACTCCATTACAAATATCAATCTCCACAACATACCAAAAGTTTTGGAAAAAGAACATAGGGAATCCATTCGGACCAGGAGACTTATCTCCATGAAAGGAAAACACAACCTTTTTGATTTCCTGATTCAAAGGGATCCGAGATAGATTTTTGTTGTCATCCTCATTTAAAATAGGAGGGATTGCTTGAGCAAGAAGGTCTTGATTTTTGATATCCAGAACATCCACCCCTCCCAACAGATTGCTAAAAAAATCCATAGCTTCCTTTCTTATTTCATTTTCATCTGATAAAATCCCCCTATTGCAGGATAACCTAGAAATCCTGTTGGCCGCCCTATGCTTAAGAGCAGTCAAGTGGAAAAACTGGGTGTTTTTGTCACCTTCCTCCAAATACAAGGCTCTTGATGTTTGTCTCCAAAAGGTTTCTTCATTAGAGATAATTTCATGGTATTTAGACAGCAACCCATTTTCAACATTTCTCAAATCCTCAGAAATCCCTTCCTCTTGGATTTTATCTTGAACTTCTTTTATATTAGTCTTAATTTGAGCTTTACTTTTAAAGATATCTCCAAAAGTCTCTTTGTTCTAGATTTTGACTTTAGCTTTTATGATGTTAAGCTTTTTGGCAACTCTGAATAAGGTCGTTCCCTTAATCTCTGAATTCCACCATTCAGCAACACAGACTTCCAACGACGGGTGGGATAACCATGCTTTTTCAAATCTAAAAGGAAATTTTCGCTTTGCAAAATTTGAATTGGTAGTGAAAGAAATAGGGTAATGATCAGAGCCAATCTTAATGATTGACTCCAAAGAACAATTATACTTAGAGAGCCAATTAGGAGAAATCAGGGATCTATCCAACCTTACTTGAATAAGATCATAACCAATTCTTCGATTGGTCCAAGTGTAATTAATCCCTTGGAAATCCACATCCATCAAAGCTTGATCATTAATAAAATCCATAAGATCTTGTCTTCCCTCCAGTTGCAAAGGGAGGCCTCCCATATTTTCATCCTCTTTTAAAGGAGTATTGAAATCTCCCATGATCATCCAGCTTTTATCAGCAAAACTTGATTTGTCTTCAGCCAAGCCCCTCCAAAATTTAGTTCTTCCAGCTTTAGAATTAGGCGCATAGACATTAGTGATAACCCATACAAAGTTATCCTTAACATGCTCGAGCAAGACTGAGGTCCTATTGACCCCTGAAGCAATTTCCTTACCTATAATAGTATTCTGGTTCCAAAAGATAGTTTTACCTCCAGAGGCACCCTCCGAACTTGTTCTAATAACGCCATTACTTTTGAATATTCTAATCCTTTCCACTTTATCCTTACACGTCTTACCTTTAACACTTTTTTAAATAAAAAAGAATGACTAATGTAGGTTGTGGTTTGTTTTAACATGAAAATAATCCTATTTGTCAAGAAAACACTTCAATCTCTTCCTCCTAGAATTTCCTAATATCTTAACCATTCCATAAAATATTGATACATGACCATGTTGAAATTGGAGTTATGTAAAACAAAGTTGAGGAAAAAATGGTGTTTGTGTGTATAGAATAGCAACATAGGTTATATATAACATTTTAATGTATCACCTTTGTAAAGCATAGATTTTATTCCAAGTTCTTTTCTTTTTCCGAGCAAGCAAAGTAGTTTATGTGAATTACTAAAAGGAACAAACCTTCTCTAGAGGTTGACCTCTAACTTTCAAAGCCCACACTTTGAAAGGTCTTTCCATGTTTCAATAGGTTGTTGATTTGATATCTTATCAAGGGTGAAAACTTCATTGGTAACACCTATAACTCACAATGATAGAAAAATATCTTTCTTTTTCTAGTTCCACTACCATAGCACATACTATGATGTCAACCCACTAATTAAGAGGAAAGATGATCCAAAATTATTTAATCTGAAAGCACATAATAGATTATCTCTTAACCCCTACGAGAGACAATTCCCTATATATAACTTCATATCTTACATGATAATTTCTAGTTATTATCTCCTATCACATAGTTCATTAAGTTAAGACAATTATATAAATATTATTTATTAATATCAACATTTTTTATAAAATAATAATAACAATAATCTACAAGTAAAATCATGCATAAACACAAGTGTTATCTAAAATTAACCTAATATAAAACCTTATGACTCTTAAGTCAAACTATAACTAAGATAAATATATACTTATAACTAACAATGATAGAAAAATATCTTTCTTTTTCTAGTTCTTTCATTTTACTAGAAACCAAAACTTTTGAATAATTCTTCTTCTATCAATCCAAATTCTAAATGTTTACCAAACAATCTCCCTTAATGATACTAAGAATCTATAAATTATTCTTCAAATTATTTACATAAGAGAACATATATAGATCAACTAGATTTTGATCAACTATTCTATTAAAAAGATGGTCATTGAACACAACTCTGATATTTCTTATGAATGTCGAGTTCAATGTTGGATCCTACATCTAGCAAAAATTTCTAATATAAATAAATATGTATATATGAATTAGTATCTATTATTATGTTTATTTAAGCTACTACGAAAGATCATATTCTATTTATAGATGAGATAGAATTTTTAATTGATGTTTTTGAATATTTTCCCTAAATAGTAGTATATAGAATTTCAAACATTGATCAAGTATAAAGTAATTAGTATATTAATTAATAAATATAACTAAAGTTGATATTTAATTGTATTACAAATTATTCTTCAAGATGGACCAGAACTATAATTTGACATAGGTCTTAAAGAGTTGGGATGTCATGCCAATGTTTTTCATCGTCCCAATATAGAAGTCAACATTTTGGTTACAATATTTTAAGTCTTTACATTGAACACAAACTGAAATGGGTATTAGGATTGACATGCATATGAAAATTTTACCAATTTAATTAACCATGTATCCCATCAAGAGAGAACATGGGATGAGATCATCAAATGAAAAAAATGGACATGCAGATAAGGACATGGATGTTTATTATAAGCAAATTGATCCCCAATAAATACTCCATGAGATAGAGTAAAAAAGAACTTCTTTATAATTATGATGGAACATAAAGAAAAACAAAAAGGATAAAATCAAGAACCAGATCAAGTTGACACATAGGAATGTAAACAAAGATTGAGTTTTTAATGTGTTGGTTGAAAATTAAATGCAAACTTGTGAGGTTTACAAAATTGTGGTTTTAGCCACAGTGTGTGAGATTAAATCTCTCCTAAATATAACGGAAGGCTCCCCCTTTTCTTATCACTCTAACTTTCTTGAAACAAAATTCTAATTACTAATCCTATTCTAATATTGGGTGTTACACCATCTCATTCTCTCTTTTTTTAAATAGATATTTATTCTTTTCTCTTTTTTCAGAAAGGATATTATAACTTAGAGCAATAGTTATTTATACAACTTCTAAGTCATTAAGAAATAACCTAGGAGCATATATATGAAATTTACAAATAAAGAAGCAAAGTTTCTAAGAAAGCACAGTCTTCAGTTACTTCCTGAGATGAGAAAATAATGATGAAGCTCAAAGTCTTTAGCTCACTATTATCTTATCAACCTTTTTACAATAACTTATATAGCCCAAAACAACTTTTCCTTAAATATCAAAATAAATCTCAAAGCCTTTATAATTCTATTTTCCAACAAGTTCTATTCTACAAATTTAGAAATGTAGCACAAATTCTACACAACCAATTCTACTCTACTCTTTCACAATATTCCTACAAACTGCTTTTACTCAATCAATTCAACTACCATAACAAGAATGATGTAAGAACACTCTCACCATAGAACACAATAAAATTGACACAAAGTTTGAGTGCCAAAGATGATTTCTTTATTGATTGAATTAGAAAAAGCACAAATGAAATCAAAGTTTCACTTTATATTCACTTTGGTAGAGTCTAGTTGCATATAGATAAAAGATAAAAATTGCAATGAGCACCATCATATACATAGGAGAGTAATAGTGATAAAAATTAGGAAAATCTCAACTAACTATGACTAAGTCAAAAGTAGAGTTTGATTTGACCTAGCACTTGTGCACTCCTACATGCAAAAATGTATATACAAAATGACACTTGAAGTGTCGATTGGAATTACAAAAATGCACCTACAGCTAGAAAGCATAAAAAATGACAAAATGTCTATATCTTCATCTTGAGCATCCTCATCTCCATTTTTCTTCAAGAAATATTCAAACTTTTGGAGATGCTTAGCTTGTAATTTTGAGTCTTTTGGTTGATCACAATGAACTGAGATGACTTGAGCTTGTGTGATTGAGTCCACCACACTAGAGTAATTTCCTTTAGATTTCTTCATGATAGATCCCAGACTATCCAAGGTAACTTGGATATCTATCAATTTTTCAGTTGATGAGAGAGTAAAATTTTCTCTCTCAACATTAGCCTGGACAAGCAAATTGAATTCTTGTATGGTTGCATCCAAGGGTAGTAATTTGTGATCTTGACCAAGTAAATCATGGGAAAGTTCATCAATTTTATCAATTATCCTTTTCACTATATTCTCACCCAAACCCTTTGCCTCTTCTAGGTCTTCAATGAGATACTCTGAAACCTCCATACGATGGTTTCACAACTCCTTGTACTCAATATACATTTTCCTATAAGGAATCACATCATTATCTACCAAGACATCTAGAGAGAAATCCCTAAGCTTTGCCCAGGTATCAAAATTCTTTTCAGATATAGTCATTTCCTCCAAGAAGAATTTTAATGTTGCATTCAACTTAGATTGAATACTCTCCACATTGTTAATCAACTTAGAAGCAAAACTCAAAAGGTGGGTTCCTTGACTAAGCATCATATCCATCCACTCACCTGTTCCTCTACCTCATTAGGTAACCCACTCAACTTGTCTTATGAATTTCTCATCAACCGATGAAGTTATTGGCTTGACTACTTCTAAAGACTTTGCTATCTTAACTACCACAATGGTGAGTTGCTCCACTTGTGCCTTAAGCTTATATTTCTTGACCTTATCTTCATTGTATCTTGTCACAATAGCATCAAAAATTGACTGATCATCCTCCATTGTACCTTCATGGGTTTTCTTACCAAGCTCAACCCTTCTTATCACATAATCCTCTTCTTGAACTTCACTTATGTTTTTATCAAGAGGAGGCTCTGCAATTTCTGCATACTTGTTCTTGGCACTATCTACCTTAATACTTGAGATGGTTTTGGCTTTCTTTATGGTCTTTGGTTTGAAAAATACTAGTTGACCAAAATTAAAATCATTATTTGAAATAGCTTGCTTCTTCCTCTTGGGAATGTTAGAAAGCAACCAGGGTGGTAGGATAGAGTCACCATCAGCACTTGTAGCCAATTCTTGAGAAGAAGTTCCTTGGCCTTGAACAATAGTGGTTACAATTGGGGGTGTATACACTAAAACTCGGTCTGGAGACAATTGATTAAATATGAAGTTATTTAATTAATTAAAGTCTTTTATTCCTCTACTATATAAATGAATTTAATAATTTATTTATATAGTTCATTATATCTAATTCCTCCCACCTTAATTCATTTCTTCTATTTTCCTAATTAAATAGGCAAATTTTAATTAATTGTTTATTTAATTATTCGTCACCATTATATTTAAATTTTTAATTCAAATTTGGGCACATGTGTCCTAAACCTTAACCACCTAACCTAACCACATTCTATCCTAACCCATCCCACCTAACCATGGGTTTAACTAACCCTATCTCCTCTAACTTACTCATCCTAACCTCTTGTGGGATGGTTATCTTCTCTTGAGGACACATGACATCTCTACCACATGTCCTTCATCTCCTTGCCACTTGCATTCTTGTTGACATTTTATGGAGATTCCTTGACACTTTTCCTTCTAGGGATGACATGTGTCCTATCCTTCAACCTCCTCTCTAACTTCCTTATTTCCGACCATTGATCTCTCAAGACCAAATCCTCACTGTTGAATATTCCCACCTCGCCCTTGGCATTGGAAAATCTATAAATATCCCTCTTCTCAGCCATGAGAGGACCCTTAGCAATATTTGTAATCTCAAGATCTTAGCAATTTTAATCATAGCATCATTAGCAACAGTTTCATAAGCATTTTCATAGTTTTAGTGTCATAGCATAGCATATCAATAGGATCATTGTATTCATAGAATATCCATCATGATAATTTAGAATTGCACATCATAATAGAATTTATAGAATTGAATCATTGTACTCTCATTTCATAGGTAGTCATCTTGTGATCATGCATCTGAGAGCCAGCATCTAAACCTGCAAGGTCCTTAAGAGTAGAGAACAATGGGGAGATTTGAGGGAGTTTTCTAATTAGTTTATTTTTTTTGTGTCTCTCTTGTAATGATTCATTGAATGTGGTGTTAATGTTTGGTTTAATGAGATGATGCCCAGAATTTACACTACATTATTTCTGGCACCTACCGTGGGGCTCGAGCCCCAAAATTTTAATATCTTTTTCAGCAGGTTTTTATTGATGGGTGCCTCCCGAGACCCAATCTAAAGTTTTGGCAACTAAGATTGGCATATTGAAATTTTGTTCTAGCACATACGTCATCCAAATTAGCATTTTGATTTCATAGAATAGTGTTTTGGTTTTCTAGATTAGCATTCTAGTTTCATAGATTAGAGCTTTGCCCATACAAATTAGCATTTTGATTTTTCATATTAGCATTTTAAGTTCACAGATTAGCATTTAGATTTCACAGATTGGCACTTAGCTTTTATAGATTAGCATTTAGGTTTCACATAATAGCGCATCAATAGCACAAATTAGCACTTAGATGAATTATTTTAGCACTTTCACTTCTGCTTGTAGAATTTTAACATCCAAAGACTAATTTACACCCTTCTGTTTTGCAAGTACTTTTACACTGCCAAACACTAAAAATTGAAAAATGTTATGTAGTCAAAGACATCTGATTCAAACTACTAACATTGTTTGCAACCACTAGAGTATTGCATTCTTTTGTTTAATTTGGACATATAGTATAATTAGGAGATCAATAAACAACACGGCTTATGTGTATGAGATGGTAGGTGAGTATGCACTCCCCTTCATTGGGTGATCTGAAAACAAGACCCCTCGAATCTTTCTTTTCAAATAGTACAGCAAATTTATCGAGCATGCTCTCCCAAGTAGTCAATAAGGCTAGGTGAGACCAAGTGGGAACAACTAATGCCATTTTCATCTAACCCACTATAAAATAAAAGTGATTTTGATGAAAATCAAGGTCAACAGCAGTGCTTGGGAATAGCTCTCCTTCGTACCTTTGGATATATCAAACCTTGGTTTTCAAGGCTGGGAGACCTCTTAATTGAATTTATATCCCGATGCGCCAAATAGATGCCCTTACTAGTACCATTTAGTTAGAAGCCACCTTTTACAAGCCTTTGTGTGACAATTTCAGTGCAAGGGGATAGCACATTTTCTCCCCAAGACACTCACCATTTCGCTCCTTAGACGAGAGGCAAAAATCCTTGGCTTTGTAAAAGCTACTTGTAGCCTTCCAAGGACAGGGTGATTGGGTTATCCTTCCATTTGTGTAGGCCCCTATCTACCACCTCTCGACAATGGAAAAAGTGGACATCCCCTTTTAGAGTTTTTACACTTGCACCACGGATATTCCTGGCTATGGGTTGAGTTATCGCATTGTATCTACCTCCTTAGGATACAACTGCTTGAAGTGTTTTCTTTGTGCAAACCCATGGAAATCTTGGGCTTTGTATGAGCCTCGAACATACACTTGGTGTTTAGATCCTAGGACAAAGACAACTATTTGCTTTCTATCTTCTATGTTTTCAGATCATAAATTAGAATGTCATACATTGAGACATGTAAAATTTAACCTCAAACTCAACATCAAACTATCAAATTGTCGAGCATCAAACTTCACAAAGCAAAATAGTGCATAACTATCACAAAGTAGCGCATTAATCTCAAACGTTTGTGCTTTAATAGACTATAATAGCGCGTAGACCGTAAACTTTAGCAAATTAGTAAAATAGTCTAGCATATTGGTAATCCAAATTGGCGCATCAAGAGATCAGATTAACACATCACCATAAGAACAAAATATATCACTGAAACATCACATAAAACCCAAATTAGCGCATAAGTGGTTCATATTAGTGCATAGCAGGGACAACAAAGCACATCAGTGGTTCAGATTAGCACATTTCTGGGACAGTTTAGCATTTCAGGTCTCTGTTTTAGCGCATTGATAATCTTATACCTCAGACAGAGAGTAGAATTGGACTTTTCCCAAAAGATAATCATAGATTTCAATACCCATTTCGAAGTAGATCCTATCTTCATTGCTATCAGATTGAGAAAAATAGGTGCAACAAGTGAATCCCTTTTGAAAGCGTAGATCAAATGTCCCAAGTGTATAGTTGTAGACACCTAAAATTGTCCTGTCTAATTAAATAAATATCTTTATTTATTTAATTATTTTAAGCCTAATTCTTCTATTAATTGAATAAATCTTTATTTATTTAATTCATTCATTTATCCTCTTCTAGCCTTATTTCTCATTTAAATAAATACATTTATTTATTTAAATTATCCTTTTCTCCTAAATTAAATAAATACTTTTATTTATTGAATTGATCCCACTTCTTCTGTTAATTAAATGAATCTTTATTTATTTAATTAATTCATTAGCATTTTCTACCTATGACACATGTCATTCATCTCTTAATTCCTACACTACCTACCCTCTCATTATTTTCTTATTTTCTCTACCTACCCTTTAATCATAGCCGACCATTTATCTTTTACACCTCTCAATCTTATCCCTCCATTTCTTATAGTGTCTTCTATATAAGGAGATTCTTCCTTCATTATCAAACCCCCCCCTGACTACCCGACTACGCTTTCAAACTTTCATATGCGATCAAGCCTACTTGCAACCACATTTCCATTCTTTGTTGAGCTCTTGTGCACACATAAAATCTGAGAGAAAATATATCAAGCAAGATCAATGGAGATAGGAAGAATGGAGATTCAAACCCTATTGGACATGTGATGGTATAATCTTTGTGATTTAATTTGATTTGCATTCTCTTAGGCAATCTTCATATGTTATGGTGGATCTTTGTTGTTGTTAGGCTAGGGTTTTTTGGTTGAATTCATTTAGCCTTTCAATATTGTTTTATCCATTTTCACCATAAACATTTTGGCACCCCACGGTGGGGGCCAAAATGTTTATGGTGTGTCATTATACTCAGTCATGTGATAGCAGGCTACAAAGACTCAAGAAGGACAATGGAGGTCAATCAAGAAAGGGGGATGGAAGATAGAAGATATGAAAGTGAAAGAGCTTCTTGTGCATTATCATCATTGAGCTTTATTATGGCAAAATAGGTTATGACAATCGAGGCATATGTTCAACCTAGAAAGTCATTGTACCTATTTGCATGGGGATAAGACAGTCACAAACAAGGAATGCCCCAGTTCATACTAGACTCGCAGTATCCTCATATCCTTGGAAAAGTCATAGCATTACTAAGAGACAATCCACAGACAGCAAATAGGTGACGATACCCCATCCTCGCCTTTCTAGTCAAAGACATCCTGGAGATAGAATCTCTAGTCAGAGACATCCCGAAAAAGCTAAAAGACATGTCACCAAAAGATAAAATAAAAAAGAAAACCAAGACTCGACACCAACATCCACTGTAGTCCTCAAGTTTAGTGTCTCTTGTCCCTTGTATAAGTCAATTTGATTGTGGTCACAATGTTTACTTTCACAAAAGGATATATAGCACTGAACCATAATGTTGTCTGAGTCTGTTGAAAGATTTGATTTGTTGAAGCCCATTGTTGCTGCCATGTCTCATCTGAAACTGACTGAATCCATGCAACTGATACTTTATTGTGAAGAAGACGAACCTTTATTGCGGATTGGCGATGCAAATGTTACTTTATTGTGGATTGTGTGCGGATAGAGTAAAGAAAAGTGGAAGAAATTGTACTCCTCAAAACGTGTGATGCTCTTAGTTCCACACCCATCACTAGACGTAGGATTTGCCTTAGCCACATATAGGAGTTGATTTATTATGGATGGAAAGGGGTGAAAAGGAAGGATGATTATGAATGGATAACCAATCTTAGGTAGATCAATGACAAGCCATGATGGGAATGGGTAAGTTTATTATGGATGGAGAGGTTGTGAGTGTGTGCAAAGTGAACAAGGAAAGTGAATCCTGAAGGAGGGAGGAGCAATGCCTCTACACATGGCGTTGGTGACCCGGTTTTCACCATGGTACTTTCCTAGAGCGCCACCGAAGTGGTTTTCACCATTGGACGAAATGCTTTTTCTTTACTTTTTTTTATTTTTTAATTTTTTTGTGTCACAAGGTGCCTGTTTGCCAGGTTTTCACCAAGTAACGATTTTTTTATTTTTATGATTTTTTGTATTTTGAAAAAAAAAAATTGATTTTTTTGTATTTTTGAATTTTTTGATTTTTTTTGTATTTTTGAATTTTTTTGATTTTTTTGTATTTTTGAATTAGGATATTCAGAAGAGCTATGTGTAAAACCTGCGAAGGTGCATGTTGTTAACAGGATCCTCCAAAGGTTCACCATCTGGAGTTGAGAGTTGATATGCACCTGATCCATAGGTTGTTGTGATGATGTAAGGACTAAGCCAATTTGGTTCGAACTTTCCCTTCTTCTCTCTGTCTTACTAATTTTGAGGATTTTCTCTGAGAACTAAGTCACCTACCTCAAATGTATGAGGCTTTACCTAATGTTTGTAGTTGTATCATTCCTGGACTGAATGATATGTAGCTCGAGTGACTGTCTTCCTTGGTAAAGGAACTGAGATAGAATTACTAGTGTGTGGACTACACAAGCCCGTATGCGTGTCACCTAGAGAAGTTTGGGCATCCCTGATAACAAAGTCCCTTGAGGAAGATCCATGATGTATCGCCAGAAGGGAATGGATGTGTGAAACAAGTGGATGAGTTATGAAGGCTTATGATTGCAAAAATAAGTGAAAGTAGGATGGCATGATGAAGACTTAGGATCAACAAGTATTCTTTTTGGCTTGAAATTGTAGAACTTTTGCCCCCAATTATTTTTATATTAGGGGAGATCAACTCTTTCTCTTTTTCTTTCATAGGATTTTTATCATTGACCTTGATTTTTGCCAAGTCCAATAGCTTATGATTTTGATTTGGACTAAAGGACTTTTCTTTATTTTTGACTTTTAGATTTTTCTTTTCATATCTTGATTTTTGATCCCCAATTAGTAAGGGCTTTTGTGATTCTTGTTGATCCAAGTCTGGGAGAGAAGTTGAAATGGAATAAGCGAATGAAATGGTAAGGCTATGTGATCTCTCAAGAGGACTGGCGATACACTCAATAGATTCTTTGTTGCAACCACTCTTAGGATTATTGATATCAAGAGTTGCTTGCACCACTGGAGAAGATTTGCATTCAGACTTAGTAGCTACAACACTAGGTGGTTCACACCCAATTCCTTGATATTGTAAATTGTTTATAGATTGTTCCTGTCGACTGAATGTCTTAGGAGATAGTGGGAGTTGATCAACATGAAAGATATACTCACCACATCCCAGGTCTTTAACCTTGAATTTTTCTTTGAGCTCTGTTTGTTTTGATTTAGAAGCTTTCAATGATTCTGGATCCACATATGTTGATGAAGGAATAGCCTCTCGATTGACTAGAATTATTATTTCTGATCTAGGTCACAAATTGTTGCAATATATGAATGGATTTGGATTAGCTTTTACGATCACTTCAACTCCATTGTGTGGAAACTTGATACATCGATGATATGTAGATGGGACTGCGCTCATCTCATGAATCCAACGACATCCTAGTAATATATTGTATGTAAGATCGAGGTCTAAGACTTGACAAACCACATCCTTTGTAACTGGCCCAACTCTGAGAGGCAAGGTGATTGTGCATTTTGATGAATTCTCTTCATCATCATATGCCTTGATGGTAATTTTGTTTGTAGAATTCACAGCTTTATCTGAATATCCCAATTGTTTAATAGTGCTCAATGTGCAGATGTTTAGACCTGCTCCTCCATCTATCAAGACTCATTTTATTCAATGTTTGTGTATGAAGGCTTCAATGTGTAAAGGTGCATTATGTGGCTGACTTACAGAGGCGTCATCAGCTTCTGTGAATGTAAGGGAGTGTGGAATGGAAAGGTATCCCACCATGGCTTGAAACTGGTCCACGTTCAGATCAATGGGGACAGAAGTGTCTCTCAAGATTTTGTCAAGAATGGCTTTATATGCAGGGGATATGCGTAAGAGCTCAAGGATTGAGATAAGTGCAGGTGTCTTCCCTAATTGTTCTACAAGGTCATACTTAGGCTTGGTCGATGAAGAAGTAGTGTTTTTAGCTGGAGCACCTTGCAAAGTGAATTTACCTTGAGAAGTTGTAACATTACATTCAGAGGTAGGTTCGGAAGAAGATCCAATTCCTTTCAGGACGATCTTGGGTCTCTGGGTAAAATTCTCAGGCGTTTTGTCCTTGATGATAATGGTAGAGACATAATTGTCCATCAAAATGTGATTGATAGTTGAATCATAGTTATAGGATGCTCTGGTATAGTTGGTTTGGTCATCTGTGGCTTTAGATTTTCCCTTGTCATGCTTTGGGAATGGTTCCTTAAACATTTCATGTTCTTGATTGGATGAATGCCCTTCAAACTCAATGTCACCTCTATCAATAAGGTCTTGTATGATGTTCTTCAGTCAATGACAATTTCCTTTCTTATGACCTTTGCTTTTATGAAATTCATAATACTCATCATCATTCCACCAATTTGGTTTGACCTTTGGCTCATATGGAGGCAAATCTGGAATTGTTATTATTTTGTTTGCCAGTAGCTTTTTGAAAACTGACTCTAGTGGTTCTCCCAATGGAGTGTACTTCCTTCATGATTTGAAAGTTGTTTGAGTATTCACTTGATTGTTTGTAGAGCTTGATCCCAAAAAAAAGGTTTTCGGTCGTACTGTATTGGCATCAACAACACCATCATTGACTGTGTTCTTTCTTTTCCTTTAAAGTCCTCTTTGTTTTCTTTGAATATTTTGACGATGCCTTGCTCAATTAGGACCTTCTCTGTTGCCAAACCTTTTTCAATGGCATCCTTGAAGGTGGACAAACAAGCTTTTCTCAAGTCATAACCAATATCTTTGTTAACATTCTGAGTGAACATCTCTACCAATTGTTTTTGTGGAATTTCACAAGAGCATATGCTGGCTAGATTTCTCCATCTTTGTAAAAATGATGAAAAAGATTCTCCATCCTTTTGTTTGGTTTCGCACAAAGTAGTGATTGATATGTCTGTCTCTATGTTGTATGAGAAATGTTGGATAAATGCCTCTGCTAAATCACCCCATGACTTAATTCCAGGTGGCAGTTGGGAGAACCATTCCATAGCTTGATCACCTAAGCTCTGTGGGAATAATCTCATCAAATATGTCTCTTTTGCTGCTACCTCAATGCAAGCTGTGAAAAATTGTCTTACATGTGCCTTAGGATCCCCTTTTCCTCTGTACTTATCAAACTTAGGTGTCACAAAGTGTGTAGGAAATGGAGGCATTAGAATGCTTTTATCAAATGGATAGGGACATATGTCTCTCATTGTGTAAGTTGGCTTCGGTGTATTTATGTCCTCCATTTTCTTTTGTAAGTCCTTGATTTGTTGTTCCAAATTATTCTTAGGTGGAGACCGACTTCTTGGACCATACCCCATTCCTGAACCACTGGGTGGAGGAGGAGCATGTTGCATATATGGATGATATTGATCATACACATGTTCATATGGAGGAGGTCTATAGTGATGTTGTGTATATGGATCACTTGGTATAGAGTCATGGTGAGGAATGGAATATCATACTCTACAGGAATTTCATTAGTTTGTTCTAGTGTGTTGCCCCCAAATTTGACACGGGGTTTCCTTGTGTCCAAATTTTGAACATGCCTTTGAATATCCAATTGCTTTGGTGGTTGATCCTTAGCATTGGTATGTGATTGAGTATATTTTTCTACATAAGACTTCCATAATGGTCTACGAAGGTGAGTATCATATGCTTGACCATGTGTGTATGGGACCTCTGGTTTTTGAAACAAAGATGATGGTGATTTAGGCACAAGATGTGGTCCTCTATTGCCTCCACTATTAGGCCTCCTTTGATTCATGTTGAGGTGAGGTTGTTGCAAAGGTCGATTTTCCATTATTTGAGACATGTCAAAATCATGAGGGATCTTGGCTCCACTTTGTGCCATCACTTGTAAGAAGTATTGTCTATCTCTCCTCATTATTTCCTCAACCAATCGATTAAAATGGGGATCCATAATGGAGTCTTCCACTTCTGCTGAATGTATGGAAATGTTGTCCATATTGTCATTGTGTGTACCATTGTTGTTTATAGTATCCATGTTCTCAACATTTGGAATGTTTCTATAGGCATCCATGTCAGGTAATCTAGTATGATCAAAATTGAAAAAGACATCATTTTCATACTCATAGGCACTCATGTTTGCGGACTCTTGAGCCTCTTTAGCTTCTCTCCTAGATTTTTGGGAACGGGTGTCAACCATGAACTAGGTATTGACCAAGATGTGTGAGACTAGATGAAAATGGAAAAGAGTATGGAAGACCAAGAGTTGGATGGAATGTAAATGAATTTGAAGTTTACTTGCAATGTCCAAAGTGTAAGACCAAGTATGTATGTAGTAGAGTAGGTGTGGCTTCCAAAGAGATGATAGTTTCTCTTGATGAGGTAAGTTGACCTTGACTCTAAGTAAGACCAAATGAGACCCAAAGGTGATAGACCTTGATGAGGGACCACTTAGAAAAATGTTGTTGTATGTAGTATGTTGACAAAGTATGATGAGGACAAGCAAGTGACCTTTTGCCTCAAGTTTAGACAAATGTGTATGTAATGCAAGGTGTAAAGAAATGATGGACTTTGTGAGACCCAAAGACAAGTTGAATTCTAGATGAAAACCTGAAGAGATAACCTAGGAAGCTCAATAAGTCTGAAACTGACTGTTCTAGTTTGTTGGATTGTGAAATTTTTCAATTCTGAGATTTTGTAAATGCAATGTTGCTCAAAAGGACACAAATGCGTTTCTACCCTTCACAGATGCGGTTATATGACACAGACATGGTTCTGTCAGACACATACGCGTTTCCGAAAATTGAGTGCAATTTTTTTTCAATCTGTGAAGTGACTTGTTGTGACCAAATCTGAATGTTTGACTAATTTTCGTGATAAGAGGAAACAGTGTTGATGAGGACTCAATGTTTGCAAGTGTTTAGACTCAAAATGACTCAAAAGAAACTATGTTGTTTGATGTAAAAATATTTTGCATACATTTGAAGACACAAAAGACACAATGTTTTAATGTTTGGTCTTGAATGTTTGATTGTTCAAAATAAGACAAGCATAATTCTTATGGTTGGCCAGGACAATAGTTGTTGATCCCACATGAGGCTACGCTATTCAGAACAGATACTTAGATGCTTGACCCCACTGGCTCCACCCTTGACACTCACTTCTCAGGGCAGCCAAGCATCAGTTCCCACGAAAACTCCCTGTGGTGAACTTTGTATCTCTACTAAGAACCATATGTTTGTGGGTCGCTCCAGAGGTCCGACCTCCTGACCCAACAACTAGAAGAATTTTGGCTTCTAAAACAAAAAGGTGCTAGTAAGGGCATCCGCTCATGTGTCCATACATGCGGCACTTTCAGCTCTGTAAATACAGAAGGCTCCCAGTCAGTAGGGGTTATGCCCTACAAATGATTAAATAAATTTGATCAAACAGGTTTATGGGGAGACATAGTGTCGGTATGAACTAATCAGGACACGTTATCCATAGTTTTCACCATGAATACAGTTGTTTATAGTGGTTCGAAAGAGGTGGGTTTTCCTCGCTACCACTTCGGTCGTTCTCTCCTCACTAGTAGTCCTAATGACCACACGGGGAGATAGGCCCTCTAAAGATGAAACAAAAAGAGCCTATTGCCCAAGACACAAAAGACACTGGTTCAATTTTAGTACACCAATTGAAGTGTTTGCTAGCCTATGAAAATAAGGCACACATTAAAGATCAAAAACCCTTGCCAAGGTCCTACAATAAAGATCTATTAGTAATTTGGATTGTTTCCAATGATCACCCCTTCCTGCAAGCACACTAGTTAGGTAAATTTTAGATCCAAAAGACTTTGTGAAATAGGGGTCTTCAACAAAACGATTTTGCTTTCAAGACAAGTTGCAACAATTCAAAGATCTGATTCATCACTAAAAAAGACCACCTGTAAAATTTCAAAAAAATTCCAGAAATGTAAGAAAATCCAAAAAAATTGCTAATTTGCGCCAAAAAATAATTTTTTATGAAAAATCATAAAAAATTCATATAAAATGCAAAATTGATCCAAAAAATCTGAAATTTTTACTAGACACTTCTGATGACCTTCCAAACCTGCATAAAAACATTCTTGTAAAATTTCTAAGCAATGTGTGAGATATGAACAAAATAATGCAAAACCCTAGTTTTCAAAGATCCAATTGTTTAGGAATGATTTTACATCAAATTTAAAATCACAAAGAACAGATCCTATGTATAAATTAGAGAGATTTCCAAAAATATAATAAAATCTGAAAAATTTGCTAATTTGCTCTCAAAATTAATTTTTTATGAAAAATCATAAAAAATTCATAGAAACTTCAAATATGCTCCAAAAAATCTGAAATTTGTACTAACCACCTCTGATAATGTTCTTGACTTGGAAACATAATTTGATGCCAAAATTCAAAGCTGTTTGTGAGATCTGATCAAAATAATGAAAAACCCTGATTGTTAAAGATCCAATTTTTAGGGAAATATTTTGCATCAAAATTAAAATCACAAAAGAACAGATCATGTGTATAAATCAGAAAGATTTCCAATAATATAAAAAAATCTGAAAAATTTGCTAATTTGCTCTCAAAATTATTATTTTATGAAAAATCATAAAAAAATCATGGAAAATGCAAATGAGCTCCAAAAATTATGAATTTTGAATTGAAATATTTTAATACTATCCTCAACCTGCAAACAAAATTTGGTGCAAAAATTCTTAGCCATTTGTGAGATCAAATCAAATCTCTCCAAGATCTTGATTTTGTGTCCAAAACCCTAGCTGCACAAGGTTATTCTCCAAATTGTTTTACAAAACAACAGTATAGGGTTAGAAAAACTTGCAAAAAACACAGATCTAACAAAAATCATCATCAGGATTTATCATCCTTAATCAAGAAACAAGGGCTTTAAAATCAGTTCAACTTAATCTTATCAATAGGATATTTCCTATTCAACTTATTTGAATCATATTAAAATTGCACTTCAAATAAAGATCGAAGCTTAAATTTCCAATAATTTGTATGCCATTTTTTAATAGAAATCAGAAGAGGAAACAAAAATGGAAAAAACAAAAACAAAGATCTATGATGGCAGAGGAAAATCCTTTCTATAGATCCCATAATCATGATGACATGATGATGAGGAAATAACTGAGGAAACTATCAAAGAAGCACAACAAGATCTAAAATTTGGTAAATTCGTAGAAAAGGTCTTGGAAATGGATAAAGAGAAATATTTCCTTATGTTGGCACATCAAGGTGTTAAGTTGCATCATGACTTTGATGTCACATGATTGAAACAAAGTGAAAGAACAAGTGAGACTTAAAACAATACCAGTGAAACTCACAATGAAAGAATTCAGAACAACTGAGACAGCAAAACAAGTAACAATACATATAATCCCCTTTTGTCTCTCACTCAATAATTACAAACACTTCAAACACAAATTCAAGATATGCAAAGAGGAACCACAAAGAGGTACTCGCTGCAAGATATCTTCCCTTATCCGTTTGACAAAAATCTAAACATGATACCATTCCCTCCAAATTACCGTATCCATAAATATGACAAATATAATGGTAGAACCGATCCGCAAGACCACATGAGGGGATTTTGCACAATGAGCATGGAGTTTGCACATTAAGACACTTATCTAATGAGGTTATTCCCAAAGAGTTTAGGTGGACAAGCCATGGAGCAGTTCTCTAAACTCCCACCTAGCATTAGAATGTTTGACGAATTGGTGGACAAGTTCGTATCTCAATACTCATATAAAATTCAACATGAGTTAACCATGCTAGACTTGTGCAATACATAACAGAAAAATGGAGAACCATTCATGATGTTTTTACAAAGGTGGAGATAATTGTTTGCAAGATATCTTCATCCTATGCCCGATAATTAAAAGATGGACATTTTCATTGACAATCTAAATGAGGAAATGAGCTATAGACTTAAATTGCAATGTCCACCGAGTTTTGACAAGATGATCAAAAATGGAATGGAGATCAAGGAAGATTTGGTTAAGAAAGGAGTGTTAAAACTTTATAAAGAAGGAGCTAATTCTTCCAACAACACTAACGACAGCAATGACAAACCTAAGTTTTGGAATAGGAATAGAAACATTGTCAATGATGGATAGTGGACGCTAACAACTTAAAACCAAAACATCCCATATTCAATCTATCAAGTTACAAAACAATGGTTAATCAAAATAATAATAAACCTAAACCACCTATAGACACCTAAAAATGTCTCATTAATTCTACATTAACTATTCGTTTATTTAATTAAGTAATTCTTTAATTATTTGATTAAATTAAATATTTCTTATGATCAGAATATTTAACATTTCTAATTATCGAATTTCTATCATTTCATCATTTAATCAGTTAACCCTTTTCTAAATATTAATTAAATATCAATTATTTAATTAATTGCGACATTTTCCTTAATTAAATAATCTATATTATTTAATTAATTCAATTTCTTATGATTAAATAATTTAATTTAAATTAATTAATTAATTCTTCCAATCCCCAAATTCTAATTCCATCTAATTTCATTTCATTTTCCCCAAATTTGAATTTCACTTCATTTCAATTAATTTCATTTCTTTCAAATTCATATTTCACCAAATCTAAATTTCAGTTAATTTCATGTTCATTTCAGCATTCGAAAGTCCAAATTCAAATCCAAATTGAAAATAAAAATCAAATTCAATTTCAAAATCCTACAACACATGCTAAAATCAGAACTGGTTGATCAAATCAGTTATCTAATTAGTTAACTCGTCAATCACCCTTTTTAAATCTCAATCACCTTTACTAATTGATCAATTAATCCACTTATCTCTCCAATCAATTCAATCATCTGATTCATCACCTCAGTCAACTAGCTAGTCTCTTCAGTCTATTGGTTAATCAATTCAGTTGACTCCTTAATCAATTATGTTAACAGATCAATCTAATGAGTTAACAGATCAATCAATTTCAGTTGTCTATCAATCAACACTTGAGTTCAAATTCTCACCTCCTTTGTGTTGAAAATCTATAAATTCAACCTCTTTTCTTAATTCAAGCTAGAATCACAGTCTTCAAAGTTATTTTCCATCTTATGCAGGAAATCAGTGCAATACCTGAGAGCCACCTACACCAACAATAATGGAGAGGAACAATGGAAGCACAAGTGGAGAATAGGGAATTTTAATTTAGTTTAATCTTTCTATTTCTATCATTCAATTCATTGTATCATGTTTAAAATCAGTTTAATTAGTTAAGGATTTTGTGATTCGTCGTTTCAATCTAATTAGCTTGGATTTGATGATTTCAAACATGAGAACACCAGCTTTCACCACATTTCACAGAAAATTCATACCTATCGAAGAACCACTCGAATCAGCATTGAAAACACTTCTTGCAAATTAATTGATTGTTACCAAAAGTGAGAGATTTTGAGCCAAAGCTTAAACCTGTGTGGTGGAATGACAACCATTATTGTGATTATCATCAAAGAAAATGACATCAAATTAATCAAGAGAAGTAAGGTTAAGGTCACTTTATTAGGCCCTACAACCAATACACCATCCACTTCTAAACAATATAATATAGTGGACCAATTGCAGAAGACCCCGACGCAAATATCAATACTAGAGATTTTAAAACTATCACCCATGCATAAAGAGACTTTAGAAAGAGCTCTAATAGATACCACAATCCCCAAAGTCCTAAGTGTTGATCAATTCCAAACCATGGTGGGACACCTAACAGTACCTCATTGCCTATCCTTCACTGAAGATGATGACATGTCTTTGCAACATCTGCATAATTCTCCCTTGCATATTGAAGTTCTCATCCATAAAATGCACGTTAAACATGTCCTAATAAATGGAGGAGATGACCTAAATATTTTCTCATTAAGTCGTGTTAATGCCTTAGGTTATTTGGAAGATGTAGTTGATCCTTGCAAAAAGATCACAATAAAAGCTTATGATGAAGTAGAGTGTTCCTCCAAAGGAATTCTAGTGTTGTCGATCAGAATAGGGCTTGTACAAAAAGATACAGTGTGTCAAGTTTTGGACCTGAATTTATCTTACAATATACTTTTGGGAAGACGATGGATCTACAACATGCAAGCTATTCCTTCAACTTACCACCAATACCTGTAGTTCCCCTACAATGGACAAGAGATCACAATTTCAATAGACTCGAATCCTTTTCAATATTGCAATAATTTGAAACCAGTGCAAGAGTTTATTGTTCCACACAATAGAGAAACATCTTCTTCTAGTGCACCCCCCAAAGAGAAAGTTTTTACCTCAATCTTGGTAAGTTTTAAGAAAAAGGTGCATCTGAAAGACAAAGGGATAGGAGAATATTAATTACCAGATTTACCACTCTCTCCAAAATGATATGGAAAACCATTGGCATCAAGAAAACAACCAGCCTCAAAACCACTTAAAATACTTGATGGATTGTTTGTCAAAGAGGGGACTCTAGCCGAGGAAACTGAGGATAAAGATGTTTTACAATGGTTATATAAAGATGAAGAAGAAGTTCAACCAGATGTTAACAATGTTAGCATCCCAATTGAGCAGTATGGAAAAGGATATGATATCATGCGAAAAATGGGGTATGAAGGTGAGGGCCTTGTAGGCAAAAGAAAAGAAGGTATCCTAAAGCCCATACAACCTCCTTCTCAACATGCGAGAGACAAATCAAGATTAGGTTTTCGGTAGAACAATCTAGATCAACAAGAAGAAGAAGTAGCACACAAATGACAAGAAAAGGAAAATGAATGAAGACAGGAAGAACTTGCCATTAAGATCAACAGGAAGAAGAAACAGCTCACAAGCAGCAAGAAAAGGCAAGGGAAAGAAGACTGGAAGAACTTACTATAAAGAGAGAAGAAGTTACTCGCAACCTGTATGAACAAATCCTTATATTGCAAGCTTCTAGTGAAACAGATTCCAATTAGTGGGAATGGGATTCATATCATTCCGAACAATCCTCTAAAGACTCATGCTATGCAAAATACATTAATGTCGATGTAGTTGACTCGTATGAAGGACAAATGTCAAAGTACAAACCACTTGAATTAGAGTCACAATCTATTGATTCTGACTCTATTGAGGATAATCAGGGACTACTTGCGAGAGGTCATCCTAAGGAGGGTAATATCCTAGACCTAGAAATAATCATTGGAGACTTTGATATCTCCATTATGACCTTTGCATGCCTTTGACACAAAACAATTTGATGATTCTTTACCTTTGATGCACCTCGAACTTATTGACTGGGAAAATAATAGACCCATTGAGATAGATACCTTTCCCAACAATCATGCCATTTCCCTCTATCTCAATGCAGTAGAACCTAAAACAACTTCCACCAATGATTTTGCTAATGCAAATTCTAGTTGAGGGGATGTCAAATCGTTCAGTTACAAAAGTGAAAATAAAAAAAGAAAATATCAGGTCTAATATTGAAAAACATTTAATGGCAACATTATATTAAGGAAAAATAAAAAAGAAAGGATGTTTTTGATGGTGAAAACCTCCTGGAGGTGCCAGAGGATGGGATATTTGAGAGTCTTCCCAAACATTTTTAATAAAGACCTTCTATATTGATTGAGCCCATAGAAGCAATTAACATTGGTATATTAGACAATCCAAAGATTTTACATCCAACAGTATCATTGTCAGAGCAAGAGAAGAAAAACTACATTGAGTTTTTCAAAAAGAGAGAGATAAACATTGTCTGGTTGTATGTGGACATGTCAGGGCTAGATCCAGATCTTATAATGCATTGAATCTAAATGTCTCTCTAGGAGATAAACCGGTAAAACAAAAGTTGAGAAAAATGCATCCTCACATAACCTAACTTGTTAAAGTAGAATTGAAGAAACTACTAGATGTGGGGTTTATCATGCCTATAGCATATCCAAAGTGGGTATCAAATATAGTTAATATTTCCAATCGAGACAAAAGTATTAGGGTATGCATAGACTTTAGAGATCTCAATAAAGTGTGTCCAAAGGATGTCTTTCCTTTACCAAACACATCATTATGGACTTAACAGCTGGACACGCCATGTTTTCTTTAATGGACAGCTTCTCAGAGTATAATCAAATCAAAATAGCACCCAAAGATTAGGAGAAGATTTCTTTTGCATGCCCTCGAGGTACTTTTTGCTAGAATGTAATGCCTTTTGGATCGAAGAATGCAGGGGCTACATACCAAAGAGTGATGACAACATTTTTCCATGATATGATGCACACCTTTATGGAAGATTATGTTGATGACTTCCTGCAAAAATCATACACTAGAGAAGTCCATCTGGAAATCTTAGGTGATATCTTTGATCGATTGGAAAAATACAAGCTACGGCTAAATCCAAATAAATGTGTTTTTGGAGTTACATCTGGCAAGCTGCTGGGATATATTGTTTCAATGTGTGGGATAGAAGTGGACCTGACTAAAGTAAAAGCCATAATGAAATGAAATCTCCTACGGTCTCTTCAAGGAAGACTTCAATCCATCAGACAATTAATTGCTCAATTAGCTGATAGGTGACATCCTTTTACTCATCTATTGCATAAAAATGTTCCTTTCAAATGGGATGACAGATGTGAAGAAGCCTTTAGCAAAATAAAGGAATATTTGACAAATCCACCTGTGTTAATCTCACCAATTCAAGGCAAGCCATTTTTTCTTTACATATCAACCATTGATTTATCGTTGGAAGCTCTACTGGCACAACAAGATCATGAAGGAAAAGAATGAACCATCTATTACATCTGCAAGACTTTAGTTGGATATGAGCTCAACTACTCACCTATTGAAAAAGCATGCCTAACTGTAGTGTTTGCATCCCAAAAATTGAGATACTATATGCTAACTCACTCATTCAATCTGATAGCCAAAATAGACCCGTTAAAATACCTTCTCAACAAAGCAACATTGACAGGAAGATTAGAAAAGTGGGTCATGATCTTGAGTGAGTTTTATATTGAATATGTTGACATAAAAGCTATCAAAGGTCGAGTGATTGCAGATCAATTAGTTGAAGCATCATTGCATGATGAAAATCCATTATATATCAAGTTCCCATATGTAGTTGTCCTTGCAGTCATGGAGACAACCTGGAAATTGTATTTTGATGGTTCTTATAATCAACATCGATTAGGAGCAAGCATATTATTCTCACACCTCTAGGTCACACCATCTCGAAGTCATACAAATTGAATTTCTCATGCACCAACAACATGGCAGAGTATGAGGCATTGGTTACAGGCATAAAATTGGCTATAGAATGGAATATCACTAACTTACATGTTTATACAGATTCCTAGCTAGTCATTAATCAAGTCAATGATGATTATAAAACAAAAGATGACAAACTAATGCCTTACAAAAAGATGGTTGATGACTTCAAAAAGTATTTTGTGGAAATCAATTTTGAACAAATTCCAAGGAATAACAATAAAGTAGCAGATGTCATGGCTACAATTGATTCTTTGCTCCAAACACAGGAAAATCAAGACCGTTATGAGATCCTGGTGGAAGAATTGTTTTACCCCACCTATAATTGTCCTAATACCCAAATCATTTGTCACTTAGTTGGATCTTATTCCTCCCACTATGGCTAAATATATACATACTTGAAAGATAACACTCTCCCCCCTAGACCTATCAAGGAACAAAAATTAAAACTTTATTCGATAATCTGGTCACTATACCATCATCGTGGATACACTTTATAGGTGAGGCTTGGATGGTACTCTCCTCATATGTCTTGAGCCTGAAGAATCTAAGAAGGCCTTAAGAGAAGTTCATAATGGTATTTGTGGCACTCATTCAAGTGGTCTTACTCTACCAAAGAAACTCATACGATTGGGCTATTATTGGCCAACTATGGAAAAAGATTATTTTCAGTTTTCTAAGAAGTGCAAACAATATAAGATTATGGCAATCTCATACATGCACCAGCTCAGGAGCTTCATACTGTCACAACTTCTTGGCCCTTTTTTTAATGGGGTCTTGATCTAGTAGGAAAGATTCACCTACCTTCATCCAATGGCCACATATTCATCCTCACAGCTACCGAGTACTTCACAAAATGGATTGAGGTGGTACCTCTCATAAATGTCACAAGGAAACAAATTGTTGCATTTATACTCAACTACATCATTTGTCGCTATGGCATTCCTATTTCTCTCATCACTGGTAATGGAAGACCTTTTAAGAATCAGGATGTCAAGGAGCTTTGTGAGACATTTCAAATCCAACATATATTCTCTACCCCATATTATCCACAAGGAAATGGTCAAGCAAAAGCATCCAATAAAACTATTCTAAAAATCTTGAAAAAAATGGTCAATGACGCTAGTAGAGATTGACATATTCAATTGAATCCTATTTTGTGGCCATATCGTACAAATATTCACACACCCACTAGAGCTACGCCATACTCTCTGGTTTACGGATCTAAAGAAATATTGCCTATTGAGGTGGAGATACCTTCCCTGTGTGTATCACTTAAGGGTCTTGTTCCAGATGAAGAACAGAGGGTGTCTAGGATATAGGAGCTAGAATTGTTGCAAGACTATCACCAGAATGCCTTTGATCACTTGAGAGCATATAAACAAACAATGTCAGAAGTTACAATCAAAAGGTTAGGCCCAGGGCATTTAAAGTTGGAGATCTAATTCTCAAAGAGAATCCACATAACCAGCAAGATCAGGAAAAGAAAGGGAAGTTTGAGCTAAATTGGTTGGGTCCTTTTGTCATCACCGTCGTATTTGGATTGCAGCTTATCAATTATGAACATTGGAAGGGGATTCACTTGAAGAGCCTATCAACAGTTTACATCTGAAGAAGTTTTTATGTCTGAAAAAAAAATAATAATAATAAAAATCAAAAAATACAAAAAAAAATCAGAAAGAGGAAAATACAAAAAAAAAAAAATATCAGAAAAAGCAAAACTAAAATAAATAAAAAATAGAAAAAAGAAAAAATGAGAAAAAATGCAATAAAAACAAATGGTGAAAATTTGGAAAAAAACATTATTTTTTGGTTAGCTCTTCCATCTATTAGGTCATGCATATTTTTGCTTACATCTATCCATAGCCATTGTATCTATCAATAATAAAGTCTTTGGACCTAAGCAAGCATCAAATGCAACTCTCGCCATGGTTTGGATCATTGTACATATTCATAATAAATGGTTGTTTCTAGACCGGGGGCAAAATCCTGAACCTAATTAGGGGCAATCCGCATTGAGCTTAAACACAACAGGCAAACCAATAGCAAGACAACACTCGTAAAATAGAAATCTTGACTTACAAAATTGAACATTGATCAGAACTTAACGACTATCAAAATCAAACTTGAACATCACATAAAACAAACATCAATGGATGATATCTTTTGAATCATGGTTGCAACACTTCAGCAAGAATGTTAAATTGTTGTATCTTGATTTTTTCTATCATGCTTCCTAAGTAACTCAAGGATGTTTCATAGTAGAGGAGAAAGGAAGGAGCACAATATTTTCTTTGTCTACTATATGTTAGTTAATCAATAGTATTGTGCAAATTTGTCGCAGGACATGATCAACCATATATCATTGATGACATTTCGGATTTGCATAGGAAAATGCTTAATGTTTGTTTGTTGCATGCAAACAATACTCAGGTCATCTAGGTTTAATCATACCTTGATGCTTGTGTTAACTTGCAATATCAAAATCTAGGTAAACAGTACTCATCTCATCATGGTCCAATTATACCATCGATGTTTGTACTAGCTTACCCCATTTTAAAGGCTTAATGATGATAAAAATCATGATCAAATGACCGCTCTGATGGTTGCATTGCATTAATTAGTGTTTTCATAAGTAGATTAATTTGTATTCATATTGCACCTTGCATTTCCCAAGCTTGAGGATTCAAAAATGGTGTTATCTCTCTTATTAAGGGATTGTGTGGACTAGACATTAACAAAAATATATAGATTATCACATTAACTTTAGCATGCATTCCACCATTGTAATTATTCACGATATGAACTTCCTTGCATTAATCATAATTTGAATCCATCATTTCATGAGATTCATTGTCCACATATCATTCATTAGGTTGATTCGTACATTGCATATACCATTCATACATAATCACATTTTACAAAATATAGCATTTCATATCATTAGTATATCATTACGCATAGCTTCATTTAGCATTCATTACATCATATCTCATTCATTTCATTACATTTGGCATCATACTTAAAGAAATATATACATAAAATCATATGTTACATAATCATTGTTGCATATTCATTCCTAGTATAATGCCATTGCATACATTCATTATATATATTATCATATTCATCATCATTTATCTCATAATCAGGTATATATGTATAAAGTAATGGCCATTGCATGTTATCCATTGCATCATAGCATCATAAAAGTGCATTACATAGTATGTAAGAATCATTTCATCATAAGATTACACTAATCATGACATAGTCCATCTCATAACTTAGTAAATAAGCATAAAACATCATAGAAAGCATCGTCATCCATTCCATCTCATAAGATCATCTAGATAAGTCAGTAAATTGATACATTCATCAGGTAAGTCATATAAAGCATGTAAAATAAATAAATGCTTCCATAATGTAAATAAGTGCATCCATCACATCATAAAACATATAGACACCTCATCAAGTCTTTGTTGCATCTCATATAATCAAAATAATTAGTGTCAAGTGTACAATGATATCCCATCAGTATAAGAGATACATCAAAAAATAGAAAGATTCATGTAATGTCTGAATCAAAATGTGTATACATCAAAATGATATAGCATGTGTGGAAAATGAGGCACAAAATATCAAAATATCCACAACATCATGAGGGACGATGAGCTTAGCTCTCTCCGAACATTGTAGGTCTCACTGACCCTCTTGTTGTTGCACCTCTAGAAGGACCTACATTAGGATCTCTAGGATCTCTACGCAGTGGCCCCGTCACATCCCTACTCTCAGTCTTTGACTGACTCCATCCTAATCTAGTACTAGTCACCTGTGCAAAACTCAAAGCTCATTGCTTTGCAGGAACAACAATGTAGTACAATTGTCGATAGTACTCTGTCTCCCAGGCAAAATCTTGTATGGCCCTAATGGTCTCACCTACGTTGATACCCTTTTCCAACCTATGTACCCTCTCATCTCTATACATAGCTACATCTCTCTCTACTATCAGAGAGGCAATTTGTGCCCAAGCCTGGGTCAACTAACCCTATGCTTGTGCCAATTGTCGCTACAAGCCCTGTACCATAGATTGTAGTGTAGCTATCTATGCATCCTATTGATGGGAAGGAACTCTAATATGTACCTATTGTGGCCCTATCTGTACCTATGTAAGTGCACATGTAGTTGTACCCACTGCCCCGGTATCTGTGCCCTATGGCGAAATTCTCCCAGATCTCCTCCTCCTCACTACCTGAGTCTCCCAATCAACAAGTAGTTGTCTTTTCTCCCTCTGCTTCCTAGAGCCCCCCACCACCACCACCATATCCTCCATCACCACCACCCTCTCCACCCCTCCTCCATCTCGGCACCCTCTAAGGTGGTTTGTCCTCACTATCATCAAATGTTGGCATGGGCTCATCTAGACATGATAATCTGGGAAATGGATGAGTGAGAAGATACTACGCATACTCTGGCACCATACCCCCATCATAAGTAGGTAGGTAGTCCCAAGTCTGTGTTCCAAGAGAGATGTACTTTGTACAAGACTAATCATAGGAGATGGTAGGTCCCTACTTTTCCACATCTTGTCAATGGCATGCATATAATGTAGTCCCCTGTCAGAATCCCTATATCCGGCCATAGTATCTTAGCACTCGGCTAACGATGAAGTGTTCAATAATGAAGGGGGTGGATCCAATCAGATATCTTGTTCTGAATATGTATGACATCTCCAGTGCATCCTATGCCCATGGCTCACAATCCAAATATGGCTTGTAGATCACTGTGTCAAGATCGTCTAGAACTCGACGCCAACACTCAATTTTTCCTAGCTTTTGTTGGACAACAACACCTGTATAGCCAAAAACATATAGTCTCCCTACCAATTGCCCCCTATCAGCCAATGGTCTTTTTGGCAATCTTTGTGCCAACCTTGTAGGGAGCAAAGAACAAAGGTCTCACAAGATAAGGAATTGTCCAAAGAAAAGAAGAAAAGCTTATCACACGAGATAAGAGCAACAAGATGCAAAAGGGTCTCTTTTTGCCCTTACATCCTTTTTGAGATCGAATTCTATTTTTGAGTTGACCAGGTCAGTCGGTCAAACCACTTAAGTTCTACCAACTGAAGGGCTCCTAGTCATTGGTGGGCCAGTTTTCCCCTTTCCCTCTTATCGGTCGATGGTGAAGTTCCAAAGGGAACAAGAAGACCGCAAGGGATAAGACTCCTCAAAGGTGGGGAAGTTTTCCCGTTATCCCGTGGGGATAGAAAGACATCAGCAGCATCTCATGGGATAAGAGTTTGTGACGAGACAATGTGTTTTCTCTTATCTGGCGGGATAAGATGGATACTCCAAAGATGTCACGGGATAAGAAACATTGAAGGCAGGTGGGATTTTTGCTTATCCTATGGAGTTACAAAGGCAGTGGCGGTGACCCATGGGATAAGAAATAAAAAAGGCAAGGAAGTATTTCCTCTTTATCCCACGGGGTAAAATGGTGACAAAAGTGATGGCATGGGAAAAACGAAAGCAAAGTGAAAGTGTTTCCTCCTTATCCCGCGAGGTAAAATGGAGACTTCAAAGGTCATGCAGGATAACAAAGTGTTATGGCAAAGCTCAAAAGGCTTATCCTGCAAGTATGACACATGATGACAAAAGGGTCACGGGATAAGAGAACAAAAGAAACAGATGACTTCCTTATCCTGTATATTCCCGTAGGAAAAGGAAATAATGGCAAACTCAAGGACCCTTATCTCATGAGGTAAAATTGAGGTCATGAGAGACCTACGGGATAAGAAACAAAGCAGAATCACAAGAGGCACGTATCCCATGAAGGAAAACAAAGACAAGGGAGATGTCGCAGGATAAGAAAACAAGCATAAAACAAAGAATTCTTATCCCGCGAGGTGAAGTCGGGTGAAGAAAGATATCGCGGGATAAGAAAACAAGGAAGACAAAACAAAAAATGCTTATCCCACGAAGTAAAACCAAGGCATCAAAGGCCCATAGGATAAGGAAGCAAGGGTAAATCAAAGAGAACCTTATCCCATAGAAGAGAACACAGATAAGACAAAGCTCGTAGGATAAGGAAATAAAAGAAAACTCAAGGAGCCTTATCCCGTGAAGTGGAAGAGAGGCTTAACAAAACTTGCAGGACAAGAAAGCAAGACAAAAACAAAGGAAGCTTATCCCATGAGGTAAAAAGAAAGTGCAAAGGGACCCACAGGATAAGAAGACAAAGGAAATACAAAGGGGGTGTTTTTTCCCCCTTATCTCGTGTGGTATGTGAGGTTGCTCAGTGGTCAAACACAGTAAATGAAATATGGACCCAGGGTGCCACGTTGGCCAATTGCGATCGTCGAATGTTCATAAAGGCCCGACCTGACAGTCATGTTTCAATCATCTATTGCGCCTGCTAGGTGCCTACGTAGAGAGGTCTCGCACGTCCATCTTCGTGCAAATCTCTCAAATCAATAGTGGACATATGATTTTGTGGTGGCCGGTGATTTTTGAATGCTCTGTGCAGGGTGGTTGTCGACCCAATGGTTGAGGACATTCTTTGCTCAGTCGGCATTTGATTTTGGACCTGATCTCACTACAACCACCTAATTTGCTCGCCTTCACTCTAGACATGATGCCTACAGCCGATTCCAGATGCCATCCATGCCTCTTCAATGCAATTTAAAGACTTTTTGGCTCTTTAGGTACACATAGACGCATTCAAATGTAGGGTTTTCCCCGATTTGCGAAGATTTTGTTTCTTTAGAGGCAGAGGACACTCTCAGAGTCATTTCACCATGCCATCAGATCATCCTCAATCTAATCTTCTTCTCCTCCTCTTTGATTTTTTGTAACCTAACTTGGGTGGGGTTAGGGTTTTCTCAAATGTAATCATCTGAGTTATGCCTGAACTATAAAGGCAATTTTTGTAATTTTCTCAGGATCTTCTCCTTTTTCTTCTGCAGAAGGCTTATGTCTCTCCACTTGTAAAAAATCTCTTTGCCTCCTCATTAATGAAATTTACTTGTTTTCTTGATTTCAATTCTTACAACATGTGATATCTTACCTCTTTGTATGAATGTATTATGCTTTGTTTTCCTTCTCTGCAGGTGTTTGTGTTGATCCCCTCTATGAATGTTGACTGTGAACTGAGCCCAGTTCCTCTCCTCATTTCATAGATTTCAACCTTCATTTGCATTTAGGTGAGAGATTAAAATAGAAATCTGTGCATGTCTTGGGTGGTTTCATTTGTATTTTGCACAGTTATAGGCAGGGAGATCATCATTTCAGTCTCGGTGCAAACCCTATTTCCCTTCTTTCATGCAACCCTTCTCTCTCTCCCTTTTCCTTGTCAGATCATAGATTAGCCTTTCATGTATTGGGTTGGTCCAACACTTTGCATTTCAAATTGAAAAGGAAGTCAACCTTCTCTGGAGATTCAACCTCACATTTAGCAAGGTCCCACACTTGACAGGTTGACTCAATGTTTCACAAGGTTGATGATCAACGTTTCTTGGGTCATCAAGGATGAAATTTTTTGTGGCAATAGGTCTAGTGATAGCCATATGCTCTGAGTATTAAATTTGTAATAAAGTAACACCTACTAATAAACTGGTCGCACCAAGGTATACTACCCAATGAAGATCATGATACGAATGGGCGAGCATGCATGAACCCCAGGAATAACATGTCTCGTATGTGATCATCCTCTCTAGTACTCGACCCCAGCCAACATATAGTCCCTTTGACCTATGGTTGGGACAGAGGAATCTGTTGGCATTTTGATGATGTTTTGATTGTCATTGATGGACACACACTTTCTTTGTGATGGACACACACTTTCTTAATGTATGAGTTATGCTCAACCGGTAATTGTTCCAACTGGTATTATGTATTATAGTCTTTAGACTATCAGTGTTTTGCAGAAGATTTTTATCGGTCACAAATTGACTGGAGACCTCAAGCGGTATGGAGAACCCAAGCAGTATGAAGACCTCAAGCGGTTTGAGGATCTCAAGCGGTTCAAAGGAACAAAGCGGTAGTTAAACATTTTCCAGTCTTCATTTTTGACAACCAGTAATCGGTAGATTGTATGAACCGGTATTACTCTGTGATGAGTTACCAACCGATATTTCTGTGATGAGTTATCATCCACCGACACTTTGGCGGTGATTTTGTGTCATGTTACCAAATGTGTCTAGATGCACTGAACCTAGGAACTTGTAGTTTAATCCTATTGGATCGACATGAAATTAGTTTCCTTTATAAGGACATCATGTCTAGGGTTTGTATGGAAAAAAAGATGTATGATGTATGAGAAGGTTATGTGAAATCTTTGCAGAGAAGATTAGGTCTGTGTGAAGAGTTAGAGTGTGGAGATATTGAAGACTGAAGTAATGCTGAAATGCATTAACAATGAGCTATCAAGGATCTAACCAAGCATACTGTGCTAGTATCTAGATCACTCACTTGTTGATTACTCACATCTTCAACAAGTCTAAAACCCTTAACTGGGTAGGCCTAGCAAAGCCTTTGTAAATCCTCTAACAAGGTGGTTCACAACTGTGGATCTAAAATCCTTTAGCAAGGTAGTCTTTAACAAGACTTATCTCCTAACAGAGATCTAGATTCCTGACAGGATCTGTTCTGGTGAAGAACATTGTATGACCTTAACCGGTCTGGTTTCTATTCTGCAGATAGTTACTTATGAGTTTTTGCTCACCGTGGTTTTTCCCATTTGGGTTTCCATGTCAAAATATCTTGTGTTATGGTGATTGTGCTTTTGTGGGTGAATGCTTTATTTGCTATTTGGTTTGCATTTATCTTAACCAGTTTATTAGTAAAATTGTTATACCTGTTATCTGCTAAACTGTTTAAAAGTTTGAGTTCAGTATTTTTTGGTATACTAATTCACCCCGCTCTCTTAGTATTCATCAATTGGTATCAGAGACAACTTTTCTATAAGTGTAACCACTTGGAAGGAGATATGGGGGAATACATTGTGAGGGATCTTACTCATCATCTCACTCAAACTGAGAGAGCATATGATGAACTCAAAGTCAAGTATAAAGCCTCTTTTACCAAAAGAAGAGAGCATGCTAAGAAACTAATGGAACTTACTAAAAATAGCTCTTCTGATGAAGCTGACATGGATGTCCTAGTTGAAGAAGTTGAAAAATTGAATGAATCTAAAGCCAACCTGAGAAAGGAATTGGAAGGACTGACTATCAGAATGTGTCAAGAGCTTGAAAACTGAAGGAAAGCTGAAGATCTAGTAAAAGACAAAGATCATGAGATCTCAAAGTTGAAGCAAGAAATCAGTGCCCTTACCACTCATCTCCAAGAGAGTAAAGTGGAAAAAGAAGAAATGCAAGGTGAACTAAATATGGCTATTCTGAGAATGCAACCTTGATGGAATCTAATGCTGCTATTTCCAAGGAACTTACTGAGTCAAAGGAGATACTTGCCAAATTCAATCAGCGTACTGCTAAGCTAGAGCAAAAGCTTGAATCAGCAAAACCGGTAAAGAATACCACTTGACTTGGTTTCTCTGGGTATGAGGAAGGTGAAACCTCTGGAACAAAAGCTGAAGCATCAAAGAAGCAACCAACATCCAAGGATAAAGGTAAGCAAAATTTTAAACCTGTTTGCTTCAATTGTCTCAAGGAAGGACTGTTGGCATATGTGCAGAAGTATGATGACATGATGATATTGTATGTTATCATTGATGTCAATATGCTGAAGTATGAACCGGTATATTGAAGTAAGCAATCTAGCAAGTGAACCGGTATGATGATACAAGTAAACCAGTATGATGGTACAAGTGAAGCAGTATGATGAAGTGTGAACCGGTAAGATGGAATACCAGTATATGCAAAAAGTGAATCGATATGTGAACCGGTATATGGAAAGTTTGTATCGGGGTTTCTGGTTGATGCATTCCAAGTCTATGTGATTCGACTGACGACATCCTATGATGGGTTAGCACTGAAATACAGATCAGATCGTGTTGCCACATTAGCCTTGTGTGCATGAAGGATTTCCTTGAGGATCTTGCATGAAGAAGATTGATCCTATCTACCTCAGGAATGTGCGAAGTCTCAGTAAACAGTGGAGAGCGCATGATGGGTTATCAGCTTCCAGAAGTGGCAAAGAATGAACGATGGAGAACGTCTTGAGATCTGTTCAAGACTATTTTATTCAATGCAATGTGTTTGAATGGTCAGGATTGGACCGACTGTATTTATAACCTAAATGTTTAGGGTTTAGGGTTTATGCTACCAACCTATCTGTTTCCTATAAGCTCGATGATGATTTGCATTGTGAAGTTATTGGAAAATGTTGTGTGTGTGTATCCAAGTGAAGAGATACTTGATTCTTGCCAAACCAGAGAAGTGTGTTGATACCTGCAGAGTGTTATTGCAGAAGTAAAGGAACTAAAATGGATTTGTCTTCGCATTGAGTGTTGTTATCAGATTAGTGTATTACCTATTGACTTCTAACCATTTCAGCAGTTGGAAAATCCCTTAACGGGGTAGCTTTAACAGGGTGACTCAAATCAATGAGTTCTTCAAATCCTCTTGCGAGGTAGCCTTTAACAGGGTTCTAACCTTTAACCTGGTATTTAGCCATCCCTTAACCAGGTAATCCCTAGTAGGATCGGTTCCTAGCAGAACCTATTGTAAAGTCCTTAACCAGACTAGGCTCCTAATAGAGCGAGCTTTAGAAGAGTTTAAAGAACAACTTGTGGGTATTCATCCCCACTATGGTTTTTCCCATTTGGGTTTCCATGTGAAAAATCAGTGTGTCATGTGTGATGCTTTTTCATGTGATGATTAGTGTTTTCTATTAAGTGGTAATGCATGTTGATCCAGTGGTATTTATATTTCTGTTGAATTACTTGTTTGTGCATATGGGTGAAGTGGAAAGGAGAGATTAGGTTTTGTGAAGATCTAAGTGTTACCAGTTTATGTGTTTTACCGGTAGTGCCCTGATTTAGATCGGTGATCTTGTTTACTTGTTTGTGCAGTCTTTACAATCAAAGTAGTTTAAGGAAGTTTTTGTCTATACTGATTCACTCCCCCCCCTCTCAGTATCTATTGAGTACTTACTGTTCATCATTATTCATCAAAGACATATTGCTAATGTGTGTAGAAGCAAGGCCTACAATAATTTTCCTTATTTTCTAGACAATAAGCCTACATCCAATAGATTCAATGGAAACTGTTATGCATGCAGCAAGTTTGAGCATAGAGCATCTGAATGCAGATTAGTCTTGCACAACACTGGGAGATACCCTCCAAGGACTCAAGGAGTTATCCCGGAACCCTCTATGAACCAGAATCCCAACCGATATAATACCTATGACCATCGATCAGGTGGCTATCAAGTGGCAACTGGTTGGAGAGCAACCTGTTTGATCTGTCATGATAGCGGTCACACTGCTGCAACATGCAGAAGGAAGAATGGTAGTATGAATAATGGACCATGGAGAACACTTGGAATGGTATGCTATCATTGCAACAAAATGGGACACACTGCCAGAACCTGTAGAATGAGAAAGAACCTATCAGATGATATACCGATCACTCCAGAAGGAAAGATTGATGTTGAAACTGTTCAAGCGGGAATGAATAAAACTTGGAAAAAGAAACCTAAAGAAGTGTCATAGGATGAACCGGTTTCTGCACCTAGCGTGGAAGTCTCTGAACTGGCAAACTGAGCTTCAGAAAAGCTAAGGGGGAGTATATCAGTGAAATATTTGAACCCCTGATTTATATCAGTAAAGACCTTAACCGATATACGTTACCTGTTAATCAGCAGAAAACTTGAAGTGGTAAAAGGAAAAATTAGGGTTTGTACCCTAGCGGTGATGCATTTATTATGGTAGGTGAAAGATTGTTTAAAAGGGAATTTTGACACCATTTTTACTTATCTATTTTTGAGTGAAGAATTTTCAAGAGTAGACAAACAAAGAGCGATTCGTCTAGCGATTCAGAGCAAATTCAAAAATCTTGCAGAAGAATCCAGTAACCTTTTAGTGAAGAACACTAAGCGGTGTTGTAGCAACCAGAAGTGGTGTATTGTGGGAGACATTGGCAAACCCTAAATTTTAGTTTGTGAAGATATTTCTTGAATTTCTTTCCTGTCATAACTTCTGCATCGCACTCCAGTTCTAGTGCACCTGTAGACTCAGCTGATTTTATTCAAAAGAAGATGAAATACAATGCCCTATCCCAGTTACCCGTCGGAGTTATAGTTGAGGAAGATATTTCAAGATATATTGATTGTAAATTGGAAGACCTAGGATCCCTAGTGATCCATTCCTAGCTAGATCTATTTTGTGGGGACAAGAAAATCAAACCGGAATATAGCATCCTAGAGAGGAATAAACTACACAATGCGGTTTATTTTCTGGAAGAGTTTACTGAAGATCACATCCGCATCATCCTGAGCAGAGTGCACGGTGATAAAATGTATCTCGAGCGGATGCATGACATCACACCGCAATCAATTCATGTCGTCATCGATTTTTGTAACATTGTAGAGGTGCCAGCTCTAAGGAAGGTCACCAAGGTTGAAATGACTAAGCTCACCGGTTCTCTGAGCGACCAATGGGCGATGACTATCAACACCATCAAAGATGATTTGGTTAAGTATGCTTGCATGGTGATTGGCTATCGGATGTTTTATGTCAACAGAATGAATTTTGTCCCTGCTGCTGCAGTGAATGTTGCCTACAGAATAATTAAGGAAGATGCTTCATTTGATTTGTGTACCTGTTTGGCTATTGAACCTGAAGTCCATCAAATGGGATAATGCTTTAAGATTCAGGTTTGGACAACTTTTGGTCGGCCTATTTTTCTACTTTCAAGGCTATTTCGCTAGAGTAGGTGATGTTCAATGGTCTACTGACCAACCGGTCTCCAAGAAAATTAGAGAAAGTCTTCAAGCAATGGGACAGGATATCCTGAGGTTCTAAATAAATATTTTGATGAATTCAAGTGGAAAATGAGCCAGAGGATGAGGATATCTGGAGATATTGTGAAGAAGTATGAAGATGACATCTGCTTCACCATAAAAGTAGATGAATGCATAATGGAAGTGGTGGAACCAAGAAAGGAAGCAGTTGAGCCAATGGGGTATGAAGTAATGTATGATATGTTGATCGGGTATGCCTCTACCCTGCTTGCCTCACCATTAGATGCGAAGAAAAAGAGAACTGGCAACTACTTAGAGAGGGTAAAACTGGTTGAAGATCCTACACAGAAAAAGGGCAAGGCAGTGCCATCGGTATCGGCACCAGTTACCTCAGCTAGTCCAAAAGTGACCAAGCGGTCACCTGCTAAGAAGAAACCGGAGGTTGTTCCTACTAAAGTCTTCGAGAGGTAGCGAAAAACCAAAAATAGCTCACCGAAGTCAGAGGATACTGAGCTGGAAGTACAACCTAAGAAGACCAGGCAAAAAAGCAAGAAAGAAAAATCTACCAGGAATGCACCTACAACGTTAGCACCCGTAAATATAGACATCTCTTCTTATAAACCGATGACACATTGTCAAAGGAATTTAAAGAATATTAAGAGAAAGGTGCTTGATGATTTAAAAGAATTTTTTGATGATTTTTCTGATAGTGAGAAAGATGAAGTAGAACAAGAGGTTATTAGATATGTATGTGTCAATGATCGGTCGCCATCTGAAATCAGATTGGTCACACTTGATTCTTTATACAATTCTTTGGACAATAAATGGCGCATTTCTATTGAGAAAGAATAGGAAATAAGGGAGAAAGTCTTTGCACAATACTTTCCCGATGCCTCTAATTCTGAATTATTTGAGATAATGGATAAGAACAAAGGTCTCTTCTTCATGAGAAGAAGAAGACTCAGGCTACTAGAAGGTAAAGCTTCTAAAGTGGAGAAGGACACACATTTACATGCCAAAGTTGTTGTCTGGTTACACAAAGTGACTAAGGCAAATCTAAAGGCTGAACAAGCACCTGATCTAACATCAGACAAACTGGATGATGTATTTGACAGAGAACAAGAAATAGTTACAGAAGAGGTTGACACTATTGATGTGGGTGCATTAGATATTGAGGATGTCACTCCTGATAAAGAAGCTGAGAAAGAAAGACAGGACAAAGAAAAAGCAGAGAGAGAGAAACGGGATAAGGAAAAGGCTGATAAAGAGAAAGCGGAGAAAGAGCAAGTGGAAAAAGAAAGGCAAGATGTAATAAAGAGGAAAGAGGAAGAGAAAAAGAAAGAGGAAGACAAGAGAAAAGAGGAAGAGAAAAGGAAAGAGGAGGAGAAGAGGAAACAAGAAGAGGAGAAGAGGAAACAAGAAGAGGAGAGGAAAGAAGACGAGAAGAGGAAAGAAGAGGAGAAGAAGAAAGAAGAAGACAAACAGAAGGAAGAAGAAAGGAAGAAGGAGGAAGAGAAGAAAAAGAAGGAAGAGGACAAGAAAAAGGACAAAATGGAGAAGAAAACACAAGAAGAAGAACAAAGGAAGAAAGAAGAGGAAAAGAAAAGCACTGAAGAGAAAAAGGAAGTAGAGAAGATCAAACAGGCCAAGGCAACCAGTGATCAAATCAAAGCGGTTGACACCTCCAGTCCTATTGACATTCAATCTGCAGATGAATCAGAGCTGCTTCAAAGCATAAAGCTTGCACAGGAAAGATTGGAAGCATTGAGGAGGAAGAAGGAACAAGATGTCATTCAAACTGTTGTTGACACCCTCACCAGTCTGATTCCCAGTACTAACCTCCCCAGTACCGATTCCTCTTTAGCCAAGCTAAAACTTCTTTGCACTATAGTAGAGGACCAAGTACAATGCTTGGAAGATGTTGATGCAGCCACTGCCAAGAAGACCCATGAAAAGGCACTCAACACTGCCTTAGTCAAGAAACTGAATGAGCTTAGGTCACAACTTCTAAAACAGCAGAAGGATATAGGTGTTGCTATGGATGAGGGAAAATTACTGCTGAGTAAAATCTACCAACCCCATCTATTTTGTGACGAGGTGCTTAAGTAGAAAGATAAACTCCAATCAAAGTTCCAGGCATACATCAGCAACTTCAAGATGCCATATGATTCATTTACTACATATGGGAAAATGGTGCATCATTATGAGCTTCAGATTGTCAGGGTGGAATCAGAAATTTGCAACCGGACAAAAGATTTGCAGGAGCTTCAACTAGTCTTATTACCCAGACTGTAGATTCTTCAGAAATGTTTTCTCAATCTAGAAGCCATCACGGTAACTCAAGAGATGAGTACCATTGATGTTATGGAAGAACTGCTATTCAAGATGTAGACAGAAAGTGAGGTTGCTACCTCATTACTTAAGTCATGGTCATTGGCCATGAAAACTTTTATGTAGGATTTTAAATCTGTTTTTGATAAGTTTTATTCCTTATTGTCATAAACATTTACTCTATTTTTATATATAAGGAAACAGGGGTTATTCTGCATTACTTTGTTATTGTTGGCAAAGGGGGAGTAGTATTTAAAATTTTGGTGAATGTTCTGTATACTTTCCTGTTACCACTTTGGGGGAGTAGTATACATTGTAATTTTTACAAAAGGGATAGCGTATATGCTCACGAGGAGTAATTTTGATTATGGCATATTTTTGTTGTAAAAACACTTAGATGTCAAAATTTTCCTAAGTGTTGCCATCAATGCTGAAGGGGGAGATTGTTGGCATTTTGATGATGTTTTGATTGTCATTGATGGACACACACTTTCTTTGTGATGGACACACACTTTCTTAATGTATGAGTTATGCTCAACTGGTAATTGTTCCAACCGGTATTATGTATTATAGTCTTTAGACTATCGGTGTTTTGCAGAAGATGTTTACCGGTCACAAATTGACTGAAGACCTCAAGTGGTATGGAGAACCCAAGCGGTATGAAGACCTCAAGCAGTTCAAGGATCTCAAGCGGTTCGAAGGAACAAAGCGGTAGTTAAACATTTTCTAGTCTTCATTTTTTACAACCGATAATCGGTATATTGTATGAACCAGTATTACTCTGTGATGAGTTACCAACCGGTATTTCTGTGATGAGTTATCACCCATAGACACTTTGGCGGTGATTTTTTGTCATGTTACCAAATGTGTATAGATGCACTGAACCTAGGAACTTGTAGTTTAATCCTATTGGACCGACATGAAATCAGTTTCTTTTATAAGGACTTCATGTCTAGGGTTTGTATGGAAAAAAAGATGTATGATGTATGAGAAGGTTATGTGTGATCTTTGCAAGGAAGATTAGGTCTATGTGAAGAGTTAGAGTGTGGAGATATTGAAGACTGAAGTGATGCTGAAATGCATTAACAATGAGCTATCAAGTATCTAACCAAGTATACTGTGCTAGTATCTAGATCACTCACTTGTTGATTACTCACATCTTCGACAAGTCTAAAACCCTTAACTAGGTAGGCCTAGCAAAGCCTTTGTAAATCCTCTAACAAGGTGGTTCACAACTATGGATCTGAAATCCTTTAGCAAGGTAGTCTTTAATAAGACTTATCTCCTAACAAAGATCTAGATTCCTAACAGGATCTGTTCTAGTGAAGAACATTGTATGACCTTAACCGGTCTGGTTTCTATTCTGCAGATAATTACTTGTGAGTTTCTTCTCACCATGGTTTTTCCCATTTGGGTTTCCATGTCAAAATATCTTGTGTTATGGTGATTGTGCTTTTGTGGGTGAATGCTTTATTTGCTACTTGGTTTTCATTTATCTTAACCGATTTATTAGTAAAACTATTATACCGGTTATCTGCTAAACTGTTTAAAAGTTTGAGTTCAGTATTTTTTGGTATACTAATTCACCCCCCACCCCTCTTAGTATTCATTAGAATCCACCAACAAATCTAGCAAGTATCATTGGCAACGGCTCATATAAATCAACCATATCCTGTCATGAGATGTCATAACCACAAATATGGTCATCATAAAAAATTTGCCGCAATACATTAGTCCTAACCTACTTGGTCACATCATACATCACTATGTCGCCAACCACTAGAATCTGCAAGATCCTGTAGACGTCCTCTCGTGTCACTGTCATCTCATCGATTGGTAAATGAAAAGTATTATGCTCATTATACCATCTCTCGGCCAAGGCTATCAATAAACCCCAGTTAATCATATATTGGGGCATATCAAGTAGTGATGACAATCCACAACTGGTGATAATATCAAGATCCGCTTGTACCAGACGGGGTATCAACTACCATGTCTTTGAGAAACGTTTCCAAGACTGCAAAACACCTAAGTCCTCCTACAATCATATCACATCATTGTATCAGTATTCGATTTATCAATCTATCTATTAATCTATCTATCAACCTGCACAACTAATGTGAGATACAATCAATCTCATTGAGCATTTATCATCAACTCTCATTCATCATGAGGTCGTTATCATCTATCCTATCAAGCAGTTAACATCATGATAATCAGAATTGATAAAAAATAATCAAACGAGAGGATGCAAAATCAAATTTCTAACATTCTGGTACTAAAATGCTAAACATCCCTATCAAAATGCAACAAAGTTGCATGAAAGCGCTAAGAATCCAAATGTCCTACCCTGCGCCACCAAAACACCAAAACTCACCATCATAGCGCTAAAATGTGGGCATGCAATATTGTTCAACACGTATGCGCTAATCCAATGACCAAAAGTGCTAAAACTCATCCATGCGCTAAAGTTCACTACTGAAGCGCTAAATCATAGACTCAGTGCACTACAATCATTAAAATGCTAATGTTTGTGCCTGAAACACTAAACCCTAGACCAAATGCACTAAAATTTTGAGAACGCTAATGTAAAACACCTAAGCACTAAACCTTGGACTCTATGCGCTAAAACATTAAAAATGCTAAAACAAGGACCAAATGCACGAGAACAGGCAACACAAATGCTACAACGCATATTCACGTAGGAGAAATTGAGAAAAAACATGCTAAAAATTGAATAAAATCGTACAAGGAGAAGATTTCGGGGTACATACCGATGGATTGTTGATCTGAATTATTTTGTCAATTCAGAGGACAATACCCAAAGCAGAATTTGTGGTATTGTAAACACATAACAAATCATATAAAAATTCATTTCATTGAAAGTATGTAAGAACCATACAATTTTTGGCAAAATCTGTGAAAGAGAGTCTTGTGCCCTTGAAGCTATCCCATTTGGGCAAACTCTGTAAAAGAGAGTTGTATGCCTGGAATCTATCCAATTTGGGCAAACTCTGTAAAAGAGAGTTGTATGACTGAGCCTGTACAATTTAGGCAATCTTGTGAAGGAGTGTATGCCTATAACTCTGTAACTCTATAACTCTCCAACTCCTTGCAATTGGATTCGAATTGGGCTTATTTATAAGCTTTCAAAGAAGCTGAACAACCACCACATTTATGTCCTCATCGGAAGTCAAAAAGACAATCCAATATTGAAAGGTTATTACATTTATATGAGGACAAAAATTAATTAAAGATTAAAATATTTAATACTCTGACTTATTTTTTATCATTACTCCCTTCTTGAAAGGCAATGGGCCCCATTGCTCGATCGTCTTCCAAATAAAATTCTGCCATGTAACTTGAAAGTGCTAGTGAGACTCTCGAGAGAATAATCGCTTCTTCATGATCTGTTGTAGCAATAGGAGCCTGGTCAGCTTGAAGCGTAGCAGCCTCGTTTCCTTCTGCTAAAAACGAAGACAAGGAAGAGTTTGGCGTAGTATGGGCAGCGGCTCATTGTCTGTAGATGCACCTGCAGCAATCGAAAATGGCTCTGATACCACTGATCTGAATTATTTTGTCAATTCAGAGGACAATACCCAAAGCAAAATTTGTGGTATTGTAAACACATAACAAATCATATAATATTTCATTTCATTGAAAATATGTAAGAACCATACAATTTCTAGCAAAATCTATGAAAGAGAGTTGTGTGCCCTTGAATATATCCCATTTGGGCAAACTCTGTAAAAGAGAGTTGTATGCCTAGAATCTATCCAATTTGGGCAAACTCTGTAAAAGAGAGTTGTATGACCGAGCCTGTACAATTTAGGCAATCTTGTGAAGGAGCGTATGCCTATAACTTTGTAACTCTATAACTCTCCAACTCCTTGCAATTGGATTCGAATTGGGCTTATTTATAAGCTTTCAAAGAAGTTGAACAACCACCACATTTATGTCCTCATCGGAAGTCAAAAAGACAATCCAATATTGAAAGGTTATTACATTTATATGAGGACAAAAATTAATTAAATATTAAAATATTTAATACTCTGACTTATTTCTGGTCAATTGTACACTTGAGGCTGCTAGAATTGTCGTACATGCTCAAATCGATGACCTCAGTGTGGGATAACCATCTTTACTGCAAAGCTCCAATTTCCAAATTACCAAGGGCAAATGAATGGAAATGGTAAATCTATTTCTTTTACCCTTTTAAGATGTGAGAAAGAGGGAATTAAGTGGCATTGTTTTATTTTTCAAATTAATTAATTTTTCAAACTCTCGTCACTTTCTCCTTTCTATCGAGAGATGAATCAATTGAAAAAATTTAAAAATTTAAAAAAAATTGCAAATTCAAAAATTGGTAAAATTGGCAAAAATCTTTAAAAATTCAAAAAATTCCAAACAATTCAAATAAATAATAAAAAAATTTAAAATCATCGAAAAACCCTAAAAATTCAAAAAAAAAATTGATTCATCTCCCGAGGGGGCATACACACATTACTACACGATTGTCAAAATCTGGGGCAACGATCGAAATTTTTCATTAGTACTAGTGTCTGGAACATTGTTCTGCACATTGAGTGATTTTTTCTTTGAACCAATGTGTTGTCACACATCGCTTCAAAGAGGGGCAAAATGTATACACTAAAAATCAGTCTCGAGACAATTGATTAAATACGAAGTTATTTAATTATTTAAAGTCTTTTATTCCTCTGCTATATAAATAAATTTAATAATTTATTTATATAGTTCATTATTTCTAATTCCTCCCACCTTAATTCATTTCTTCTATTTTCCTAATTAAATAGGCAAATTTAATTAATTTGTTTATTTAATTATTCATCACCATTAAATTTAAATTTTTTAATTCAAATTTGGGCACATGTGTCCTAACCTTTAACCACCTAACCTAACCACATTCTAGCCTAACCCATCCCACCTAACCATGTGTTTAACTAGCCCTATCTCCTCTAACTTTCTCATCCTAACCTCTTGTGGGTTGGTTATCTCTCTTGGGGACACATGGCATCTTTGTCACGTCCTTCATCTCCTTGCCACTTGCCTTCTTGTTGGCATTTGATGGAGATTATTTGACACATGTCCCTCTAAGTATGACAAGTGTCTTATCCTTCAACCTCCTCTCTAACTTCCTTATTTCTGACTGTTGATCTCTCCAGACCAAATCCTCATTGTTGAATCTTGCCACCTTGGCCTTGGCTTTGGAAAATCTATAAATATCTCTCTTCTTAGCCATGAGAGGACCCTTAGCAATCTTTGTAATCTCAAGATCTTATCAATTTTAATCATAGCATCATTAGCATTAGTTTCATAAGCACTTTCATAGTTTTAGTTTCATAACATAGGATATCAATAGGATCATTGCATTCGTAGCATAGCCATCATGATAATTTAGAATTTCACATCTTCATAGAATTAATAGAATTGCATCATTGCACTCTCATTTCTTAGGGATTCATCTTGTGATCATGTATATAAGAGCAAGCATCTAAACCCGCAAGGTCCTTAAGAACAGAGAACAATGAAATGATTTGAGGGAGTTTTTGAATTAGTTTTTTTTTCTCTCTTGTAATTTTTCATTGAATGTGGTGTTAATGTTTGATTTAATGAGTTTATGCCCAAATTTTTACACTACAGGGAGAGTGGAATTCATAAAAGAAGATGGATTTTTCAGTGATAGACACATTTGGTAAGGGTCCCATGTCTTGCATAAACTTTCAAAATCCTCAAACATAAATGTGGATACTTGAGAAAAATTTGGACAAGTTGAAAATACATTCTCAATATTATCTCAAGGAGTATCTAAGAAAACTTCATTAGTAGCAAAAGAAGAAACAATAGGGATGGTCAAACTAGGAGAAAATGATACATATGAAATAGTGGACCAAAATGGTACTAATTAAAAAACATGAACCTGTGAAGATGTAGCAACTGAAATAGGATTGGATACCTATGGAACGTGTCCTTCTATGTCTTCACGTTCAATGCCTCTGGGAATCTCTAGTAAACCTTCTTAATCAAATTTTTCTTTTCCTTTCTCCTCATGACCAAGTTGTTCTTTTTCAAGTTGATCCACATCAATGGGCTCATCCTCACACTCCCCTTTTGGTTCTTGTTCTTTATCCTTCTAAGAACCTAAATTAGAAGATTTTTCTTGTTCCTTCCCTTTACTTGTTCCTATAGTGAAATTATACTTAGGAGGTTTAGGAGAAGCGACATGATCTTGTATGTTCTTTGCTCTTAGTTCTGATCTCTTTCCAATAGGTCTGACAATATCATCATCTGGATCCAATGGTAAATGGCTTCAACTGGATTCCTTTATGTGTTAACCAAACATTTGTATTTGCAAGAATCCTCTAAAATATAGCTCTTATAGAAACCACGTATTTCTAATACCATTGGATAAAAGGGAAAGGAGTATTAGCAATATTCGTGTTTTCATAAACAAGATCTAGGACTTTACCATCATCAACCAATTCATCAGGAAGATCTGCTAGGTTGAGATTGACTATTTGATCCTTGGTCAAGAGACAATAATCAAGTTTCCTAATATCTTCCTTAGTTCTGCAATCTGCCTAGATATCCTCAATCCTATGAACATCACTATAGTTATTTTTTAACTTGTTCTTCATACCTTTGTAGTCAAAATCACTTCTGGACTTAAATTTTTTCATCGCCACTCTTCTGATTTCATCTTTCATAGCTCTTGCTTTGACATTTAAATTGATAGAGTACATCCCAATATACAATGAAAATTTAAAACTTATTTTATGAGAACTCAATTGTTTCTATGATACCACCATTTGCCTTACCAACTCCATTAGAACGATTTTGTCATATGGATACCCTGGGAGCATTAAAGGTTGATCATTATAACATCCTTTCCTTAGATAGTTTAAGGTAGGAAACTGCAAGAACATACATCTATAATGACTGATGACCTTCCAAGCTTCATTAGAAATCCTATTCTTCTCAAGTTTCTTGTCAAACATGCAAATATAAGAACCAAAGAAGGCATCGTGAACTCTTCTAAAATGATGTAAATTTTCTTTAAAAGTTAATTGAGAATAGTATTTCCAAACTGGGACTTGTCTTCTATCTCCTTTTGAGGATAAACCTACAAAATTCTTCATAGCAGCAGAAGCATAAACCCAGTAGGAATTCATATAGAACTTCAAAGTGGTAGGTACCTTAGTGAGTTGTTCGCACAAGGCTTCACTGATCATCTTACCCCAAAATATCTTCTTCTTGTTTTATCTGATGATGTGAATGTATTGATACATACACTCATAATATGTATTGGAAGTAGGAAGCCCTTTTACTCTACTAAGAACAGTAATAAAATCATTCACTTCCTCTTTGAAGTCACTTCAAGGGAAGGTCTCGGGCCATATGGAAACTGTAGACCTAGGAGTCTTTAACTAATTATCATTGATATTCCTCCTACATTAATTTGGGTGTTTCTCATAATAGGCCTCAATAGACTTTATACCTATTTGTGCATATTGCCCTATACTTGGACACTTGAATAAGGAATCAAATAAATCCTCATTCAACATGATAACTTTCTTGCCATCTACATCTTTCACACTTCGACTCACAAGATCAAAATGATTTTCCACTGCAAGCACAGACTCTGGACTTTAAGCTAACATAGGGAAAGTTGCAACTGAATGAATTCTCCTAATAATGGTAGGTTCCATTAGATAGTAATGTAAGGGATTCTCAACTCGTCTCGAAAACTCATCAATATCCACATGGCCTATTTCAATGTCTATGATATTTGTGATGTTTGATGCCATTGCTGACGTTGGAAAGACTAGATGATGATCTTGTTTCTTGAATTCCATTGTCTTCTTTCTTGGAGATGGTTCTAACATCCGTAAACAACTTGAACTACATCAGAGTTCAAAAAGGCCCTCCAAAATTAGATGAAAATGTCATCATGGAAAAACATCTTCAATACTGATAGATCTTCAACATCGAAACAATTCCTATAGAAAAATTTCTAAGTATTGGGTGTAAATCGGGTTTATAGACCTAATTTGTACATTAGAAAATTTGGACCGCCCATTTTTAAATGCAAATAGGGCCTACAAACCCGATTTACACCTCAAAATGAGTGATATATGTATAATGTAAATTGTCTATATAGACCTCATTTACACCTTTGGAAATTGATGTAAAACAAGGTTTATGTGATTCAGGTCCATAGGCCCAAACAACACATAAAATAGATAATTTCAGGTGTAGTTCAGGTCTATGGACCTTAACCATATTTCATTTGGTTCAATTCAAAGCTTGGGAAAACCTTGCATATCATTATGTAGTTCTATTCCATAGGCCTAGACTTCACCAAACAAGATTGACAAGGGTGTTGTTCAGGTTGTTAGAACCCTAAATTTTGACAAAATTCAGTCTTCCTTAAAATTCCTAATTAGCTATTTTCCTAAACCCTAACATTATTATGACACTTATATTCCATCAACCTAGAAGAAAATCCTCTATATTACTGACACTAGGCTTTGTGCATTCATGATACTGGTTTGAGAAGAATGGTTTATTCAACTATCACATAAGGTTATTATTATTACAAGTTCATTAATGAAACACATGTGTCTGAGATGTGTCAAAAGAAAAAGGTGCCATATGTTGAACCTAAACATAAGGCTTGGCATACCTTTAGGGTTTAACAACCTAAAATTTTGAGCTCCAACAAATTGGCGACTCTGCTAGGGAGAACATAGATAACTTACATTAGGAAGACTCTGCAGGGGACAAACTTGGAAGATTTTACTTTACAAAAGTGTGATTAAAACCATTAAGTGACTCTACTGTGGAAAAGAGCACAATCCCTAAAAGGGTGGTGACTCTGATTAAAAAATTCAAACACATATTGCTTTGAATGTCGGTAGGAGATCACTATACAAGGATCATTTATTCAAACACCTAGAATTGGAACCAAAAAGTAACCGAAGGAAAAATAACTCATAATAAAAAATTAACAAATCCAATGGAGCCTCCAAGAGAAAAATGGACTGTATGTTACTCGATACATGAATCCACTCACTAATGAACATGAATTCCAGAAAGAAGCAGAGCAAAACATTCAAAATAAATACAATGAGATGATTTTGAATCAAGCACAAGGCAACATGGCACATCAACAACAAAAATGAAGATAAGAATGTGTGAAGCTTTTTTAGGCCTCCCCCAAGATTTTCCACATCTGGAAGCTCCAATAACAAGTCATCTTCATCTAGCAGTCAAACCCAAGGATCTATGGAACAAAACCTACAAAATGAAATTGATATGTTGGAGAAGGAAAAAAGAAGGTTGATGTTATTACAGAGGAGGGATGAAGTAGCCCAAGAAGTTGCCCGCTTATCCGCACAACCAATATCCCATGCATCTACTCAATTACATCAGACCATGCCTATGACCAGCAATTTTTTATACTCACTAATGACCACCTCCACCCCATATGCCACACAATACAATCAATACACCATGTCAATAACCTCTTCTCATGTTAGCAACTCTGCTTATTCAACCTCAATGTCCATACCCTTCAGAACCAATGTAGCTATGAGTCAGGGAGGGACAAGCTATAATTCATATAGACCCAGAGGTTACAATTCCCCTTATAATTTTTCTAGAAATTATCATTATCAAAATAATATAAACTATTATCAGAACTACCAAGTGCCCTCACAATATCAATTTACCAATATGGAGGTCAATATCAACATCAGCAGAGCACATTCACCTGAGGTCCAATGAATGTGGATAGATATAGGCAAATGGACTTCACAGGGATCTACGGGTACCCAAATCCCATCAGTGATGAGCTTAGGAAAGTAATACCCAAGTTCTCAGGGAGTGGAGAAATGCCAGGGGAAGACCATATAAGGAGTTTCCAAAACACCTTGGATGACTTTGATATGAGAGATGAAGATGGTTTCATGAGATTGTTCATCAAGTCTCTCATTGAGGATGCGGGAGATTGGTATAAAAGCTTACCAAATTCATCAATTCATAATTGTGATGTGTTCAAGACACTTTTTATTGAGTAGTATGGGAACCATATAGATCCAAAGTTTTCTTTACATGAAATTGCAAACATCCAAAAGGGGTATAATGAATCAATATCTAGCTTCAATATGGGGTTCACAAAGTTACAAAAATAAATTACCTCCCCATTTGAAACCAAATGATTCCATGAGTCAATAATTTTATATATGAGCTGAGAACAAGAAATCCTCGAATCTTAATGAAGCCTTCAAAACTGCAATTATTATTGAAAGTAATAGGAAAGCTTCAGGTAAAACAAATAGGAGAGATGATGCTCGATTATACAACCCTAAAACACAAAACAAGAAAGTTAAGGAGGAAGACAGAATGGATAAAGTCATAAATGCTTTGAAAGACATTACCCATAAAGTTATAAGAAATGATAGGCCTCATTCCAGAGGAATGACATGCCAAGATTACATGACATGCCATATAAAACCAATTGGAAAGATGGTAAACTTGTTGATGAAAAGAAAGAAACTCCTAACCTATTAAAGAAGCAAAATAATCATTTTATGGAGGAAAATCCCTGGTGTATGGCCTGCAACCTACCATACTCGCCATTAGAATGTATTGTAGCTCAAATTTTGCAATATGATGAAGAAGGGTATCATGAAAATGAAGAATATGATGATAGCCAAACTATCAACATGTTGTCGACAGTATGAGAATATGAATCATCTGATGGTGGTGGTTGTGACTATGACGTTACTTGCCAAAGACAAAATAAGCAATGGCATGAGCAAGAAGTATTTTCAAACAGTGATGATAACACCGACATAAAAGCTTTGGGAAGAAATGATGTGGTATCATTAAGGAGACCCTCTGAGGAAGAAATAAAAGCCATCACTGTTGCTGGTGTAGAGCAGGCCAAAAGTAACTATAACCCGAGGAATAGGACTATAAATCAGGATCAAGGTAGGTGGAGTAGTATGTTCATAAAAGAAAAGAATCTAAAAAAATTTTGATACAAGAGAATTTAAAAGCAAGGCGATGCCAAAGCTAGCAGTCACTAAACAAAAATTAAATACACCAAAAAATCAAGAGCATCATAAGAGTAATGCCCCATAGATAGAAAATATTAAGTCCTCTATCCCACAAATAGTTGCATTTGATATTCCAATGTGTTGTCATAGATGAAGATATATGTGCCTCTGCTTGAAAAGATTAAGATCCCAGAATATAAGAACAGTACCATGACACTAATTTTTTAAGTTCCTTCTGGTTTGAATAAGACCAAGCATGAAAAAAAAGATAAATCAGTGGACTCAGGAAAAAATAAACAAGCTCCTGAAATATACTTGGCAACTACTCTTAATGATGACCCATCCTAGGTGGACCCTTTCTATCTGGCATTATTAATAAATAACAAGATAATGAGAATTTTCATGATTGACTCAAGAACAGTGATAAATGTGATGCCTTTGGGAGTCATGAAATAGCTTGGGTTGGAGGTTGATGACCATTATGGCACTTACTATGCCATGGATAACTGATCAGTCCTTGTTGTGGCAGTCTTAAAGGATGTAGAGATAAAAATAACATCATATCTAGAAGTTGCTTATAAGATTGACATTACAATCATTGATGTAACCCCCAACTATGGGATGTTTCTCTCAAGATAGTGGGTAGGTCTTGTAGGAGGAAGCGTCTAGTTGGACCTGTCATATGCTACAGTGCTTGTGAATGGAAAGAAAGTATGAATTGAGATGGAGCCAAGATCACCATATCATTGAGTATCCAAATGTTGATCCTATGGTAAAATTTCGTGACATTGAAAAAGGAAATTTTACCATGCAAATAACAAAACCAAAGTTGCAAAATAGTGACCCAATCATAAGTCACACACAAAAACATGTTGAAGGTATTTGGCAGATGTTCTTTGATGGGGCATGTAGCAAAGATGGAAATGGAGCTGGGGTCATTTTTGTCTCCCCTAAAGGAAAGACATTCAGGTTTTCATTATTGTTATCTTTTGCATGCACGAATAATATTGCAAAATATGAAGCCCTTTTGATAGGATAAAATTTGACAATCAAACATGGGATAAAAGTGTTAACTATTTTTGGAGATTTTGAGCCAATAGTCTCACAAGTAAGGTCCAAATACTTATGAAAAAATAAAAGGCTCAAGCAATATAAAAATACAGTTTGGGGTTGTCTAAAAATGTTTGATGCTTTTTCTATAAATTGGGTAGACAGGTCTAAAAATATGACAGCAAAATTTCTTTCCAATATAGCTCTGAGGCAGGATGATGTTACTATGGCTAATATTTTAGAGGTGGAGATAAAGGCCAGGCCATCTATCCCATATAATATATATAGTTGGGAAGTGTTTGAATATGATGATGATGATTTGGTGAAGTTCTTACAATGTATTGATAAATATGAAGCTCAAGAAATAGACTTCAATGCTTTTGTTGAGAAAGTTGATGGAAAAGATATGGTCTTTGGGAAGGAGGTGGTGTAGTTAAAAACAAAAAAAATCCCAAGGGGTTTGGTTGCCCTTGAAATATTCTTTGATGGAAATGATGCCCCAACTAAAACTGTCATAGTAGAACAAGATAATCTAATAAATCTAGGAACTGAACACTCTCCAAAAAAGGTGTACATAGGGAAAAAGATATCTCCCAAGGTTAGAGACATGTTGATCGCTTTGTTAAGGAAATACTGACATGTGTTTGCATGGTCTTATGAAGATTTGAAAGTATATAGGGAGGACCTTTTTCAACATGAGATCCCATTGAAACCTGATGCAAAACCATTCAAACAAAAGAAAGGGCCTATAAACCCAACTTTGGCACCCAAGATGCAGGAAGAGTTGATGAAGTTAAGGGATGGAGGAATCATAAATCCTATTAGACACTCCTCTTGGGTCTCAAACTTGGTACCAGTAAGAAAGAAAAATAGAGACATAAGACTATGTGTATATTTTTAGGAATTTATATTTCATCTATCACAGACAATTACCCCTTCCCAAACATGGATGCATTGTTACAAAGAGTTACAGGATGTGAATTTATATCCATGATGGATGATTTTTCAGGATATAATCAGGTTAAAGTTAAGGAATCAAAATAATACAAGACAACCTTCATGACCCCGTGGAGTACATATGTCTATGTCACGATGCCTTTTGGAGTAACAAATGCAAGAACTACAATTCAGCGGGCCATGGATGTGGCATTTGCAGATCTGATCAACGCTATCATGGTGGTATATCAAGATGACAATATAACATATTCAAAGAAGAATACCATTGCCTACACCTTGAGAAAATATTTCTCAGAGCATCGGAGTATGGGATATCTTATAATCCTAAGAAATGTCAATTTGCGATCACTGAAGGAAAACTTTTGGGACACATAGTATCAAAGGAAGGAGTGAGGATATATCCGGACCGAGTAGCAGTCATTGACAAAATTACAATCCCTAAAATAGTGAAAGCCATTCAATCATTCTTTGGGCAGATTAATTTTCATAGGAGATTCATTTCAAACTTTGTCGAAATTGTCAAACTAATATCTAAGATGTTGAAGAAGGGAGCGGTGATTAACTGGACAACCAAAGCAATAGATGCATTTGTCGATATCAAGAGGGCCATAAAAGAAGCTCATGTTTTGAAGTCACCAGATTTTGGTAGGCCATTTCAGATATTCTCCTTTGCTTCTTGTAATATTATATAAGTTGTTATGTTGTAGAAGAATGAAGAGAGACACAAACAACCTATAGAATTCTTCAGTAAGTCTCTCCAAGATGCTAAGCTAAAATAAGATATAAATGAGAAACAAGAATATGCTCTGGTTAAGGTTGTAAAAAAATTTAGGCCATATTTAGTTGGTGCGGAAATCATAGCCTATGTCCCAAACGCAATAGTAAAAGAATATTTTAGACAAACAAAAGTGACTAAAAGAAGATGCAGGTGAATAAATCAAATCCAAGAGTTCAACATAGATATCCAGATCACTAAGTTAGTCAGGGGGTAGAGATTGACCAAGTTAATGGTAGAATCAAATCTGGAAGTGGCACAAGTAAACAACATGAGCTGAAAGATACCATCCTAAGTATTGAGAGAACACCATGGTATACAGGCATAGTATATCACTTAAAAAACATGACATATCCGGAAGGATTGAATGAAAATCAGAAAAGGACATCAAAACTACGGGGTGCTAAATATGTGATCCTTGAAGGTGACCTACATGGGAAGAATAGAGTTGGATTATTACTTCTATGTTTGGATGAGGAACAAACGAAGAAGGTTTTAGAAGAAATGCATTCTGGTGTCTGTGGGGGACATTTTTCGACCAAGACTACAACTCACAAGATACTCAAGTCCAGATACTATTGGCCTAGTGTTTTTAATGATGCACATAATTATGTGAGAAAATGTGAACACTATCAAAGGTTCTCAGGGAGATTAAAATACCAAGGAGCCCTGCCTCTGAGACCCGTGTACATAGAAGCACCTTTCAGCCAATGGGGGTGGATTTTATAAGAGAAATCTTAGATAGATCTAGTGGAGGACATAGGTGGATTTTGGTTGCCACTGACTATTTCACCAAGTAGGTTGAAGTGATTCCTACTAAACAGGCCACAAGCAAGGTAGTGATGAAATTTATGGAGGACCATATAATAACCAGATTCATAGTGCCTGCTAGAATCACTGTGGACAATGGAATGAGTTTTCGTCCATATGAGTTCACTTCATTCTATGGTAGCTATTAAATTAATATTCTATATTCTTCACCTTACCATCCCCAAGCAAACAGACAGGCTGAATCCAGCAATAAAAACATCTTGAAGATAATCAAGAAAATATTGGGTCAAAATAAAAGATCTTGGGACTCAAAACACAAACTTGCATTATGGGTGGATCAGATCACAATTAAGAAGGCTACAGGCAAGTTTCCATTTGAATTGGTTTATGGAACACAAGCAAGGACGTCTATGCACAATCTCTTGCCTATGCACAAATTTGTAATCAAGGAAGGTTTGGATGTCTCTGAGCCAATGGAAGAGAGGATGGAAACAATTGCATAACTGGATGAGGTCGGGTTGGAAGCACAAAAGAAGAATATAAAGATACAACAAAAGGCAAAATACCTGTATGATAAAAAGGCTAAAGACATGAAGTTTTAGGAAGGGGATTTAGTTCTTATGTGGAATGCTAGAGCTCAGGACAAAGGAAAGCATGGTAAGTTTGAATCCCTATGGGTTGGTCCTTTTGTCATCACAGGGAATAATGGAGCAGATTCATATTTTTTACAAAATATGGAAGGTTAAAACATGGAATTTCCAGCACATGGATAATTCCTAAAGAGATTTTTCTCTTGATTATTATCCATGTGCAGTAGTTTATATTTTATCCTTGTGTATTATACCATTCCATTTTCCTATAAATTTTTCCTTTTTATCTCCTTTCCCAAAGAAAACTAGATTCTTGCTATACCCACTAGGGGTATGCATCCCTAGACAGAGCCACTGTTAGAACCCTAATTTTTGACAAAATTCAATCTTCCTTAAAATTCCTAGTTAGTTATTTTCCTAAACCCTACCATCATTGTGACTCTTATATTCCATCAACCTGGCAAAAATCCCTCTATATTACTAACACTAGGCTCTATGCATTCATGATACTGGTTTGAGAAGAATGGTTTATTCAACTATCAGATAAGGTTATTATTTTTACAAGTTCATTAATAAAAGACATGATACTATGAAAAATTCTATAGGAGGGATAAAATGGGCTCCCATAAGGGTAGAGCTCAGCATATAGCTTCAAAGCTGAACATTAAGATGTTCTTGGTGAGAAAGCCATTTTTTGGCAAAACTCAGTGCACAACTCAATGAAAAGAATACCATTTCAAGGTAGCAAGTAGAACCGGCAAAGCAAATATAACCTTCGATGAAAAGGCTAGTAACTATGAAAATCGATAAAAGGCATAAGCACTATACCAAAGGACGGTTCTACATTGAAATGTCAAAGGAATTGAAAGTTGCTACACCGATAGGAGTTTATGTTCTGACATAGTTGAAGACAATGGAGAAAGGAAAAATAATTTTACAAAAACTAACACCTACACCTAAAAGCCCAACTGGCAGTGAAACAATATGTACAATCCTCTGACATTAATATGCACCAACTTGACATTATATCACACGAATTTTGAATTCGGACATTAAATGACCATTCTGCGACTATCCCTCAAAGCGATGAATCGTAAAACTTAAAAGACAAAACTTACATTCATTCAGTCACTATGGGATTATCCAGACAATGAAGGCTAGAGAAAATCAGAACAAGAATTGCAAGTTCAGAATTCGTAATTCCATTACAAGTGCCCATTTTCAGAGTAAATCTTTTCAAATTCAATTGTTCAATTTATGTTGCTATGGGGGGTCCATCTAAAATATCTAGGGTTAGAAAACAAAAGGAAAAGGCAACCGAAACAGAGAATCCGTCAGAACCAAAACCTAACAAACAAAAGGAGGGAAGGCATATAAACCAAGATCTAATGGATCAATTTCTTGATTCTGGCCTCAAGTCAAGAAGGTCATCTCAATCAGATTTTTTAAGGGAAAAGTATGAGAACCTATGGGATGTCTGGACACCCATAAGAGCATATGAATTAATGTTGTATCATTTCAGAAAAAGAAATAGGGCAGAACCTATTTGCAACCCATTAGTTTTTAATGTCATAAAATTGGTAGTCCCTAATGTTTATGTTAATGTTGATTTAATGATTCTGCTAGCCAAAAATTATGATCCTACAACCAAAGTGATTCATGATGTAGTCGGGAAGCCACTGTTGCCTATAACAAGGGACTACATGTCCATATTGTTTGACCTAGACCTAATGTTGGAACAACCTATTGATATCACTCTCTTGACAAATGAATATGCCAGACTTAACGATGTGGACAAGAGGTGGAAGTTGCCAGCTCATAGCTACAGAGATGGAAACGATCTCAAGGTGTTTGATGAAAATGAGGAACCCCCATATGAGTTGGATTTATTTGAGGAATACCTCAAATACACATACTATTTGATCTATCAAATTATGGGGATTGAGGCCAAAATTCTTATGGATGTAGCTCCTATCATTTAGATCAAATTATGACCATGTTCCACTTATACATGATGACCTGATCATAATTTGTTGAAGGTTGATGATCATTTAGATATTCGGGACTCCAATGCTCGCATCAATGAAAAGATTGCTCATTTGGATAGAGTAATTGAAGGATTCCCTCTGAGTGCCTTGGATAGGGATACAAGAAAGCCCTTGGGGAGAAATGTACAAATTATAATACCTCTACTGCATATTTCCCTACAACCTACCCCCTTGATACAAAGTGACACAGAGGATATCCGAGAGCAAGATCCACCCCATGTCCCAAAAGGGGAGGATGTAATTGCAGAAATCATAGCAGAAAGAGAGGACATCAAACAACTTGTTAGTGAGAAATTTATCTCTGATGATGAGTTTATTCATTCTCAAGAGTTCAAGAAATTCTTGTACAGGTACAAAGTAATCTTTCTTAGGCAACAAGTTGGTAAAGTGACACAAGATAATGATGGTGGATTGCTTGACAAACTGCAACAAGATGTAGATAGTGAAATTGCAACCATGACCCCTGTCAGGGGAAGACAACTCTTACAAGATGTCAGTGTACCCATTGTACCTGGATGGGATATGAGTTCTACTTTATTATTCGATAGATTTGTAAAGAACCATGATGTTCAAAAGAGGATGTCCTTATAGGATATTGACAAGATATACTTTGGCTCTGGCTTTGACCCCAATAAGAAGGTGTTGTTTCAATGGTCTTTATACCCCAGGAATAAAATGCCCACCTTAGTGGAGACTGATAAGGTATTCGGTCATCTCACGGTCCAAAGGGTTGGTGAAATGGATCCCTTAGAAATAGTAGACCTAAATGTTAATGTGGTAGAATTCACCAAGGCCCAAATAAAACATGTAGTGAAAGAAAGAGATGCCTATAGGGAAAAATATAAGAAAATAGAGGAACGTGTGCATCAGTTGGAGGAGGAGTTGAGGTTGATTCCTAGCAGAGAAGATTTTTCTTATGAATCAGAGTAGTAGATAATTGAAGCACTACATGACACAAATTATTGGAGATATCAAGTAGAAAAGTTTCAAAAGAAATTGAAGAAAAAGGAAGAACAAGGAAAAAGGGTTATTTTGACATGATGGCAGGACTAGTCACCCATAGGTTCAATGAAATGATGCAGTATGTAACCGATTACTGGAATACTTATGTGGGAACCTTCAGGGCGTTACAAGAACATGCTAGGCTAATAGAACGGGTGAAAGAAATTGTCAATAAGGTGCAAGATCCTAAATCTTCCAAGTTGCCAAAAAAATGTCAGAAAATTATGGTTGAAACAAATGGAGTACAAAGAAGAATTGGAGGATGATATTAATCAGTTGGATAAAGAATAATTTGAGGATGATATAAATTAGTTGGATACAAAAGACACTAAAATTCTCCCTACACTGTTGAACAATGATGATGGTACACTAATGCCACGAAAATAGTGGAAAGAATTGTTGTCACACGAGCACTGGAGGAAATCAATGACAAAGATCGCATTTAAAACAACATGAAGATAATCCTAAATATTCTCTATAGAAAACAATATGTTATGAGACATTTTATCTCAAGCATCACTACCTATAGGGAGCAAGAATATGTAGACCACTTAGGGGTTGTGAATTTGTTTCTTTTAAACCACGGGAATACTTGTTTGGTCAGTTACATTATGTAACTAATTTCTGTTTTATTTCTAAAAGACACGTTGTTTCATATGTGTTTGATCTTTCCTTATAAAAGGAAGATCGTTTATTCTATGCAAGACATCATGAAAAATATATACTTTTATATCTTTGCTAATATATAGACTAGTTTGCTTTCAGTTCCTATATTGTGTTAAGAAGTATTGTGGATGATTTTTAGTTCAATCTTGTTATTTTGATGCTAAGAAATCAATGGCTTCTTAAATCTTTTTGCAACTGTGGTCATTTCATTATTTTCATACTGCTACGTTGAAGAGTAGGGAATCGCAATCACATTGATTATTCCATTAGTTGGCCAAAGTTGAATGTTAAACCTAAACATAAAGCTTGGCATACCATTAGGGTTTAACAACCTACAATTTTGAGCTCTAACACAAGTTATGGACCTGATTGACACCAAACAACAATGGTAGCGCTTCTAGTGTAGTTCGGGTCAATGAACCTGACAACACCAATCAATAGTGTAGTTCGGGTTTGTTGGCCTGAACGACACCATTACATGGCAATGCAAAGAAAAATGACAATGTAAGATCACTCCCTGTTCTAGACCATTTTTTTGTGCTTTTCCACTCACTGTAATTTTTTCAAACAATTTTCTTGCAAGTTGTTTATTGGTTTTTTTATTTGTTCTCAGTTTGTAGTTGATTAAATGGGGTTTAGAAGGAAAGGACATACATGAACATAACACAAAATATTCATATTGCATATTGTTATATTCACATCAACAAGATTGGGCCAAATACATCATTAATTCTAATATCCACAATTCTAGAAACATTAACAACAAACTACAACTTAGTTTCCCACAAGCAATGAAAACATTACAATATTTTTGCATACCAAAAATGTTGCTCCAGGTCTGCTAATAATTTTTTAGTACATTAACAACATTACAAACCCTACGTCTTTACATTCTAGCTTCGTACACACATTTCCAACTATGTGCTATTACTTCCAAGTGTAAGCATACTTGTACGACACACTTACTACTGATCTCAATTGTGTACAACACTATGCAGACCTATACGACATTTTTCTAGGTGGATACAAACTTAGATGGCTTGCAGTTGGTGTTTTCTAAAAAGAACAACACTATCCAAGATTGCACAACACATCCCAGGTAACTCACAAAATAGTACAACAATCTTCCTTTATCAAAGACAACCCAACAAATGTTAATGCAACTCTAAGTTGGTTCAACTAGCTAGAATATATGTGCAGATAACAAGCTTACTAGAATCCTAACTTCTGGCTCTCTAAATCGATCCATAAAAAATTGGCAATCTCATTCAAAGAGGAGTAGCAAATATTACAAACAATCTAATTTGCCTTGAAGCTCAAACTAAATCTCCAAAATATGTCTTTCAACACCATAGAGATCGCTGGCAAAGAGATATTTCGTCCTCCAGGCCTAATAATCAAATTTTCAAGAAACCCAACAACATAATATTGACTTCATCCAAGCATGTTGAAAGTGAGCTCTTTGATCCAATTTATAACTTCTTCATAAGAGCCCACTCACTTGTCTTGTCAATGTGGGATGATAAAATATTTATTATGTTTTATCCCTCTTTATGTGTGTAATGTACCTTTAAAAAATGAAAGGGGGCATTTAATATTTATGACTTAATACTTTATTATCCCACTATAGTCATTTATTAAATAAAGTTAAATATTTAAATTTAACTTTATAACTTGCTTTAAATAATAAATATTAAATGATTATAAATGTCTACCAACCTCCCCAATATTAACCATGAAATCTCTAGTGCCCACTGAAGATTTGGATCACTCTAAAGTGACTTACTATAAATAGTAAGCCAGCCAAAACTGCATCAAATCACCTCAGAATGACCTACAACTGAAAATTCTTAGGCAAAAGTCCTCCAAGATCCCTTTTATGTCCTAGTTATCCTATGAGACCATGAGAAAATAGGGTAATGACAAATCATGAGCTGACTAGCTAGAAAGGAGACATTACAGTCCACCCTTCCTAAAATTGTCTGTCCTCAAGCAATTTAAACTCTGGATGTTGTAATATCTGCTCATTTTCCCAAGTAGCATCCTCCACTTAACTAGGTACTCCTTGATGACTCTTGTTATAAGTGTTCTCTCCCTAGTATCAATGATGGCCTTAAGAATCAATATCAGCTTACCCTCTTCATCCAAAGAGGGCAATTTTCCATATAGAACAACACTATGACCAAGAGCTTTCTTCAACCTAGAGACATGGAACACATTATGCACCTTGTTGTCTGCTGGTAACTCCATCTCATATTCCACCTCGCCAATGCCGCATGCAACTTTGAACAACCCATAGAATCTTGGTTTCAACTTCTCTTCTCCACTCTTCTTGAGTGTAGACTGCCTGTAGGGATGAAGTCTCAAGTATACCATATCCCCAACCTCAAAATGGCACTCCACTATGTGTTGATCAGCATATAATTTATGTTAATTATGAGCCTGTTAAATATTCTCCTTAAGTGATCTCAGAATATCCTGGTTGTCCCATAACCAATCTCATGCACTCATTACCTGGCTATCTCCAAAAAGAAGATCTATGAAGCTAGGAGCTTCATACCTATTGTATATGGTGAAAATGGATAGCAATAAACAACAATATTGAAAGACTAAAATGGATTCAACCACTAAACCCTAGCCTAACAATGAACAAAGATCCACCATAACATATGAAGATAACCTAAGACAATGCAAATAACTCAAAATCATAAAGATTATACCATCACATGTCCACTAGGGTTTTGATCTCCATTCTTCCTATCTCCATTGATCTTGTTTGATATACTTGCTCTCAGATTTTTGTATGCACAAGAGCTCAACAAAGAACGGAATGTGGTTGCAAGTAGAATTGTAGTGTAGTCAATTGATCAAGTAGTTAGGGTTAGACAATGAAGAAAGCATCTCCTTAAATAGAAGACACAATAGAAAATGGAGGGTTAAGATTGAGAGGTGTAAAAAGAGAGGTCGGCTAGGATTAAAGGGTAGGTATAAGAAATACCAAAATAATGAAAGAGGTAGGTAGTGTAAGAATTAAGAGATGAATGACATGTGTCATGTGTAGAAAAAGATAATGAATTAATTAAATAAATAAAGATTTATTTAATTAATAGAAGAAGTAGGACAATTAAATAAATAAAATATTTATTTAATTTAGGAAAGGGATAATTTAAATAAATAAATGTATTTATTTAAATGAGAAATAAGGCTAGAAGAGGATAAATGAATTAATTAAATAAATAAAGATTTATTTAATTAATAGAAGAATTAGGATTAGATAATTAAATAAATAAAATATTTATTTAATTAGACATGACAATTTTAGGTGTCTACATTTTGCCCCTCTTTGAGACAATGCAGCTTGTCGCGTTGTTTCAAAGAAGATAAGATGAACTGATACAGAGTTGCCCCAGGATGGGAATTATATGCCCCCTCGAGAGATTGGATGAAAATGTCTGAAAAGATTGCAGACAATCTCTCGATAAGAAAGACGGGATAGAATGGACTGAGTGGATAATGTGACAAAGTCACAGGATGAAGAATACTGACTTGGGAAATGAAGGCCAGGGCTAGGGTAGGCTATAAGATAGACCACGGGCAAAAGACATCCTCATTGTCATCCACACCCTTAGAAGATCACAGTGCAGAGCGAGAAAAGAGCAGCAGCAGTCAGCAGCGATGGCATTCATTCATAGATTTGACCGTGTCCGCCGATTCCAGTGACCAGCCGATGCAGGAGAGCCGGTAAGTACCTGAAAACCTCCTCGTACTTTCACGCATTTCGAGTTTTGTCATAAATGCATGTTTAGGAGCAATAAATGCGCTAGGAATAGGATAGTTTAAAAGTGCAAAAACGCGCAACCGCGTCTGTGTCAGCGCCAGGCGCGTCTGTGTCCAATAGGCGCGTCTGTGTCGGATCCAGGCGCATCTGTGCCTGGAACCGCGTTTGTGTTGAATGCGGACGCGTTTGTGAAATGTAGCAGCGTCTGTGATTTTTAATAGCGTTTATGTCATGTAGGGACGTCTGTGTTCCCTGGTCGCGTTTGTGTCTGGCATAGGCACGTTTGTGTTCAGAAAGCGCGTCTGTGTTGCAGAGGCGCGTGTATGCAGTCTATAAGCGCGTTTATGAGTTAAAAGCGCGTGTGTGTTGAAAAAGTGCGTTTGTGTGTTTAAATGCATGGTTTTAGTCTTTTAGGTCAAATCGGCAGTTCTGTGATGAACATACGCTGTCGATTGGATAAGCTGCTGAGAGGATACACTCAAGCAGGTCCTCTAGGAAGATTAGGATAGATTAAGGCACTTTGTGATGAACAGGGAGCACCAGGATAGGCAGCACTTTGTGATGAACAGGGAGTGCGAATGTGAGTGACACTTTGTGATGAACAGGGAATGTCACACACGTAGTACTTTGTGATGAACAGTGAGCACTACTAGGATAAATAGCAACACTTTGTGATGAACAGTGAGTGTCACTAGGGTAGATAGCCATATGCATTTAGGTAGCGAGTAGCATTTTGTGATAAACAGTGAATGCCACGATAACTGACATGATTGAGTTGCTTGACTGCAGGAGTATTTGCCGATGTTGGAGTCACGGGAGAGATTCCCATCGACTCAGAGACTGCGACCAGAGTTGTCGATTCAGGACATGATTTCCATTAAGGAGATGGGTCTCACACATATGCTCTATGTGCCCAAGTTTCGGGCAAACATGGGATTGCTGACTGCGTTGGCCGAGAGATGGCACTCAGAGACATGCACGTTTCACCTGCCGATGGGTGAGATGACAGTGACATTAGAGGATGTATATAGGATTCTACATGTTCCTATTAATGGAGAGTTGATCCCCTACGACCGTGACGGTGACAGGGAGGCATTGAGACGGGTTTTTCAGGATCCTGAGTTGGAGATGCGAGCAGGTCATGTAGCCTGGGACACCATGACTGCCACAGGATTAGCATTGCCGGCAGTTGTTGGGGGAGTCATCAGTGGATATTTGTGTCCAGACAGGGCCACACGAGGATTGGCGGTGGGTTGGGGAGGGGCATTGGAGACGCTGATGGCAGAGCACACTAGGTATGCATGGGGGCCATGTGTCCTAGCACATTTGTATTATGAGCTGCATCAGTTTGTATACCATGGATCAGTGGGTTTGGGCTGCGGTGTGACTCTCTTGCAGGTGTGGGCCTATGAGCACCTTCCCATCACACGGCCGATTCACTTCAGAGGCAGAGGACAGGGACAGAGTTTCGTGCACCTGTATGCCATGATTACATCCCAGCCTCGGATTGGGAGATTGGAGCACTGGAGGAGAGTTATTGATGATATTGACATGGTGATCTGGAGGCCGTATCTAGGATGCGAGGAGTGGGAGGATGACGCAGTGGAGCTGCCCTACACCTTCCGGAGTAGGTACTTGATTGGGCGGACGCCCTATATATTAGAGAGACAGCTGGTGGACAGGGTATGCAGGCAGTTTGGGCGGATCCAGCGGATGCCACGAGGCTCGGGCATGTATGCCCGTACGGTCAGAGATCAGGTGCAGTTTGGCCCACTGCTATCATATGATCAGGTAGTGATGCAGCTAGCGGAGATGATGCCGATGCCATGGGACATGTGGCCAGAGGTAGATGATGCAGGGATAGACGCAGAGTACTCTGCGTATTGGGCAGAGCATCCGTTTCCCAGGTTGACAGATCCGGCAAAGCCACTGGAGGGAGAGGGTGGAGGAGATGACGATGATGGAGGAGGGGATGGAGGTAGGGGCCGGCGGAGGCGGAGGGGAGTGGTGGGAGAGAGACGGGTAGCACCTCGGAGGGAGGGAGGACAGGAGAGAGCAGCTCCAGTGGTGAGAGGACGGGGTGGACTGCCCCTACAGGTGCCAGCAGCACAGGGTCCCAGAGAGGGACAGAGACAGGTGCAGCCAGAGGGACAGAGACAGGTACAGCCACAGGTACCTATACAGGCACAGGGACAAGTGCAGGCAGAGGTTGAGGGCCAGGCACCTGTAGAGGAGGAGCCACAGGCAGAGGCGGAGAGCGGAGACTCTGAGGAGGATGAGGTGGTGAGGCTGCGAGAGATCTGCCAGGGCCAGGCAGATGAGATTGAGGATTTGGTTCGCGAGAGGAACCACCTCAGGATCAGGGTCTGAGACACAGAGCGGGAGAGGGATCAGGCCATCCAGAGATACACAGAGGCCGAGACAGCTCTGAGGGCAGGTAGGCGAGCAACAGAGGATGCAGGGGCAGGCTACGCATATGTTCTGCGAGCCGGAGAGGAGATCGCCTACTGGAGGGATCTATACTATGCAGCCGTGCCAGCAGATCAGCGGGCTAGGAGCTTCCATAGATCGTCGCGCACAGCGACGGCTACGGGAGGGAGCCGCAGGAGACAGGCATCCAGCGGTGGGGTCATGGGGCCTCCACCACCACCAGAGAGACAGGGGGATCCTGGGGCGGGTCCATCTACAGCTCAGACTCCATGGAGGCGAGGCGGCTCTAAGGGAGGGAGTTCCTCATAGCTATAGTGGGCTCCCATTGTATCAGTATATGTACCATTATTGTATTGTAGATGCCTGCGGGTGATTCTTTTGTAGCCATATGATTCTTTTGACATCATTGTATTATGACACATTTGATTATATATGAGATGATTCATTTTTGCGGCAGCTATATGCATGTGTACCTTATGTGATGAGATGTTCTTATGTGATACCTGTTTTATGATATAGATGCTTATATGATGCAATGCAATACATCTTTGTTCTTTTATGTTGTATATGTGATGCATGATGCAAATGTAAATGTATGTAATGCAAATGAATATGATAATGCAAATGATTATTTACTTAATGAAAATGTGAGATGTGCTAACATGTGTTGTATGCAGGATGTGATGCAATTGTGATATCTATATGTATGTATGAAATGCTTATATGTGGTGATGCAGGTGCAACTACATGAAATGCAAATGTTTTTTGGTGTGTCATTATACTCAGTCATGTGATAGCGGGCTACGCAGACTCGAGAAGGACAATGGAAGTCAATCAAGAAAGGGGGATGGAAGACAGAAGATATGAACATGAAAAGAGCTTCTTGTGCGTTATCATCATTGAGCTTTATTATGGCAAAATAGGTTATGACAATCGAGGCATTTGTTTGGCCCAGAAAGTCATTGTACCTGTTTGCATGGAGATAAGACAGTCACAAACAAGGAATGCCCCAGTTCATACTAGACTCATAGTGTCCTCATATCCTTGGACAAGTCATAGCATTACTAAGAGACAATCCACAGACAGCAAATGCAAATAGGTGACGATACCCCATCCTCGCCTTTCTAGTCAAAGACATCCTGGAGATAGAATCTCTAGTCAAAGACATCCTGGAAAAGCTAAAAGACATGTCACCAAAAAGATAAAATCAAAAGAAAACCAAGACTCGACACCAACATCCACTGTAGTCCTCAAGTTTAGTGTCTCTTGTCACTTGTTTAAGTCTTATTCGATTGTGGTCACAATGTTCACTTTCACAAAAAGGATCGATAGCACTGAACCATATGTTGTCTGAGTCTGTTGAAAGATTCGATTTGTTGAAGCCCATTGTTGCTGCTGTGTCTCATCTGAAACTGACTGAATCCATGAAACTGATACTTTATTGCAGAGAATATGGAACTTTATTGCGGATCTGCGATGCAAATGCTGCTTTATTGCGGATTGTGCGCGGATAGACTGAAGAAAGCTGAAAGAAACTGTACTCCTCGAAACATGTGATGTTCTCAGTTCCACACCCATTACTAGACGTAGGAATTGGCCGTAGTCACAGATAGGATCTGATTTAGTATGGATGGAAAAGGGAGTGAAAGGGGAGGGTTATGGATGGCTAACCAATCTTAGGTAGATCAATAACAAGCCATGATGGGAATGGGCAAGTTTATTGTGAGCGAATAAGTTGTGAGTGTGTGCAAAGTGAAAGGATGAAATTGAATCCTGAAGGAGGGAGGAGCAAAGTCCCTACGCATGGTGCTGGGAACCCAGTTTTCACCATGGTACTTGCCTAGGGCGCCGCCGAAGTGGTTTTCACCGTTGGACGAAATTATTTCTCTTTACTTTTTTCAGTTTTTCAATTTTTTTGTTGTCACAAGGCGCCTGTTTGCCAGGTTTTCACCAAGTAACGATTTTTTTGTTTTTATAATTTTTTTTTGTATTTTTGAAATTTTTGATTTTTTTTTTTTTGTATTTTTGAATTAGGATATTCAAAAAGAGCTTATGTGTAGAACCTGCGAAGGTGCATGCTGTTGATAGGATCCTCCAAGGGTTCACCTTCTGTAGTTGAGAGCTGATATGCCCCAGATCCATATACTGCTATGATGATGTAAGGACCAAGCCAGTTGGGTTCAAATTTGCCCTTCTTTTCTCTATCTTGCTGATTCTTGGGGTTCTCTCTGAGGACTAAGTCACCTACCTCAAATGTGCGAGGCTTGACCTTGTGATTGTAACTGCGACTCATTCGTTGTTGGTAAGCCTTGAGATGATTAAAAGCAGTGTGTCGTCGTTCCTCCAGCAGTTCTAGTTCTTGTAAGCAAGAGACCCTGTAGTCTTCATCGTTGATTATGTTTCTCAAGGAGACCCGTAAAGAAGGTAACTTGACCTCAATAGGCAAGATGGCTTCAGCACCGTAGACAAGTGAGTAGGGTGTAGCTCCTGTAGGTGTGCGAACACTGGTACGATAGGCCCAAAGTGCTGGATTGAGTTGGACATGCCAGTTACGGCCAACGTCGTCGACTGTCTTTTTAAGGATTTTGAGAATTGTTTTGTTAGACGCCTCAGCTTGGCCATTACCTTGGGGGTAGTATGGTGTGGAGAAACGGTGAGAGATATGGAAGCGCTCACAGAGTTCACGAACATCCTGGTTCTTGAAAGGACGCCCGTTATCGGTGATAATGGAAGTAGGAATCCCGTATCGGCAAATGATGTAGTTCAGGATGAAAGTAGCGATTTGTTTCCCAATAACTTGTGTGAGAGGCACGGCTTCAATCCACTTTGTGAAATACTCTGTGGCTGTGATAATGAATTTATGTCCGTTGGAAGAAGGAGGGTGAATCTTGCCTATGAGATCGAGTCCCCACTGACAAAAGGGCCAAGGAGATGCAAGTGGTTGTAGTTCCTGTGCTGGTGCATGTATAAGGTCTCCATGAATTTGACACTGCTTACACTTCTTGACAAACTGATATGCATCTTTTTCCATAGTAGGCCAGTAGTATCCAGTCCTGATGAGTCTCTTGGCCAAGGTAGGACCACTAGTATGCGGACCACATATCCCTTCGTGTACTTCTCGTAACGCAATTTGAGCTTCGTCACTCTCTAAACATCTAAGGAGGGTGCCATCTAGACCTCGTCGGTATAGAATATCAGCTAGGATAACGTATCGGGAGGATTGGCGAATGAAAGTGCGGCGTTGGTTGTTCGATAGATCGGGAGGTAAGATATTGTCGCGAAGGTATGTGAATATGGAACCATATAATTGGGATTCAGGACCAACAACACATATTATTTCCGTAGGAGTGATCTCATATGACGGAATCAGCAGGTTGTCAACCAGGAACTCATAGCAGGTCTCATTTTGCGGCAGATCAATGAGCGAAGCAATTGTAGCCATGGCATCAGCAGCACGATTCTGTTCTCTTGGTATCTGCTCAAACTCTATCTTTGCAAAGTGTTGTTTCAGATCATCTACCAGTTGTTTGTAAGGCATTAGCTTTTCATCTTTTGTTTGATAATCATCAGTTGCTTGACGGATGACAAGTTGAGAATCCCCAAAAACATGAAGTTCTTGGATCTTCCACTGAACTGCAATTCTTAACCCAGTTGTTAATGCCTCGTATTCCGCTATATTGTTGGTACAAGGAAATGATAAGCGGTATGACTTTGGTATAGAATCGCCTTGGGGAGTTATAAAGAGTACACCCGCTCCTGCCCCATGCTGTGTGTATGAGCCATCAAAGTATAGTTGCCATGGCTTTGCAGGTGATATTGTTAGAATGGACTCATCTGGAAATTCTGACTGTAGAGGAACATCATCTATCATGGGAGCATCTGCCAGTTGATCTGCGATGGCTTGTCCTTTTATGGCTTTTCTGTCCACGTATTCAATGTCGAATTCACTCAAAATCATTACCCACTTGGCTAGCCGCCCAGTAAGTGTAGCTTTGTTGAGAAGATATTTTAGTGGATCAATTCTGGCAATCAACTTGGTCTTGTGAGTGAGCATATAATGTCGTAATTTTTGTGAAGCAAAGACCACAGCGAGACATGCACGCTCAATTGGTGTGTAGTTTAGCTCATATCCCACCAATGTGCGACTGATATAGTAGACTGCTTTTTCCTTCCCGTCAGGTATTTGTTGTGCTAGGAGTGCCCCCAATGCTGTTGGAGTAGCTGATATGTAAAGTAGCAATGGTTGATCTTGAATTGGTGGCA